>NC_133896.1:22568130-22746130 GCF_964199755.1 Larus michahellis
CGTGCAGTGTTGTCGATCTTCAAGCTTTTTAATTGAAATTAAGGGTCTAATGCTCCTCGCTGTGACGGCACTGACTTTGCTGGGAGCTCGTCAGTCCATGCAACCTGATGCTTTTTCTGCCTTGCACTTTGAAATTTTACAAGTCCCAGTGCAGCAAATCATTTAAGTGCATGTTTATCTTTAAACCTATTAAATCTAACCCGATCCTGCAGAGCTCTTTAGACAATGGTAGGTGCTTTTCTGGATCCGGGCCTTAGAGTTGTGCAGGGAATCAACCTTAGCAAATGAGAATGGCAGCAATTCACGCTTCTTGGACACAAAGTGCAAATGATAATAGAGAATTCAGTGAAGGCGGGTCCTTTTATTTTCCACCTATCAGTGCTTAAGAAACCACCAGCCATCTCTAGCAAGAGGAAAAGCAGCATTTGTAAACAATTTATAGAAGACTAGAGTGACTGCGTGAATTTTGATTCCTGACTTTTTTTTTAAAAAGGTTTTATGTATTGTTTACATTTAAGCAGTCCTATTTGAATAATTCTATTACATGTTATGTACATTTTTAAAAGATGAAAGCAGAAGCTTAAGCTCATTCTTCTCCTGGCTTTACTGACATACCAAAATATTGTTTTGTTAGTTGTCTTTTTGAGAATTTTTAGCTGGTAGAATTCGATATATTGATGTTTTGCTTTAAGTTATCTACGGATTTTTAAGGTATCTGCAGATATTTTAAAAGTTCTGTAGATCTTTGATATCTGTGCTCAGGTAATTTTACACAAAAGAAAATAAATCTAAGGTAAATTTTTAGATATGAGCCTTAAACTTGGGTGGGACTAATGCTAAATGATTGTCATGGAGCATTCTTGCAGACTTAATGTTTTATGCTTTTTAGCCAGAAGTGATTACCGTGTAAGTTGTCCGTTTATTATTCACTCACTTTCTCCAGTTAACACCTTAAGTCTATTGTTTCACTGTGTTTACAAAGCATATCAGCAGGTTTCAAGGAGCCTGTTTGTGGATGGAGAATTTGCAATTTATCTTCCCACTATTGCAACCTGGCAGATTGTACCCACGCGCTGCTCACTCGGTGGCCCCGAAAAGCCTGATGAATTTGCAGAACTCACAATCCTACGAATCCATACAGGAATGCTCAATGTTGTGTATTCAATGTGTTGTACTATTTATGTAACATAATCAGTGTTTTAGGTCCGTTCTTTTCTGTTCTAGTCAGTCCTCTCAGTGTTAACAGCATCCTGTAAAATTTAAATATATGTGGAATTGTCCCAGCCCCGCCTCAACCTTATGAAGCCATATTGTATTTTTTGGTGACATGTACATCTGTTTTATGCATTTGTACATGTGATGTAAATTTGAAGTATTTTTAACAATGTGTGCCTTTACTCAAAAGTGATTTAAAGTAAACAGCAGTATGTTCTATGATATAAAAAATAAAATATTTTAACCACCATTTCTGTTGAAGGCATTTATTTTCCTTATTTTTATTGAGAACAAACCCTGGTTAGCTAGATGTAGTACATGATGATTTTGTCATCTAACGCATTTTTCTGAACAAAGTCAGTTGGAGTAAATACCTCCCACTGAGGGGCAGCTGTGTGTAGCGCTGAAGTAGGGGAATTCATTTCTCTACCTACCAGATGTAATGGGTTAAGAGAGGAAAAGATGAGTTTCCCTGCCCTGCTCCACATGTGGGGAGACTGACTGACATCTCAGCGCGAGTACCCAAATTCAGAGTCCAGAGTTAGCCATGGTGAGTGGACTTTGTTGTTGTTGTTGCTTTTCTTTTAACATCTCTCCAGTGCTCAGTCGTGCAAGGAGCCGATGGCCTTAGTCCCAGTCCAGCAAAGCGCTCAAACACTGGCCTGACATCAGGCGCAGTCACTTGTGCTTACAGTGCTGCCCTCTGCATGGGAGTCAGAGAGCCTTTACGTGGAAAAGGTGCTGAATTAGTGGCAAAAAGAGTTTAATCTTTCAAATTGAGCCAGGTAAATCAATATGTACCAGCTGAATGGCCTGCTGCCTGTACACTTTGTCATCAGTAAATCCATACTTTTTGATAGTACGTGTGTGAAGTCCTGTTTCCCTGGGTCAGGCGAAGTTCCCTTCAGTTGCACTTGGAGCTGCATCTGCAAAGAAGTGCTGGGTAAGCTGTTTAGGTGGAAGAAAAAAAATTTTAAACGCTGTAGTGAAATGCTGTCCGTGGGACTGGCAGATGACACGCTGCGCAGCTTGTCAGCTCAAGCAGGGCCCAGGCAGCCTCAGCGTGTGCCAGCGTGGTGTGCAGCAGCATTGGGTGCATACTGCTGGCCCAGGTCATGTTTATCATGTGTCTATTCTATACCCAATACTGAACCAAATTAAAAAACTTTTTTTTTTTTTGAGGTGGGTTCATATTTCCTGGATTTCCACTGGAAGCTGTTTCTCTGTGTGTGTACTGTAAAACGTCTAAAAGGCAGTGAGAAATATATCGCATTATCTCAAAGTGCCAGGCAGTAGTGGGAACTACACATGGAAAAGAAACAACACACTGTCACTTGTGTAACTCTAAGATGCTCATGTACCTGCTTTCCTGTTCCTTTCGAAAACTGAAATAAACTTTTAATTTTAGACACGAGTGTTTTGAGACTGATTTTATTGCAAGATTTGGGGTGTTTTTAAGTAGTTGCAGAAGGGCCACTTTTCTGGCTCTGACTGATGGAGAGACCTCAGTGCGGTGCTGAGCCCTTTCAGGTGGCTGTGGAAACGTGCCTGGAAGACATCAAAGATGCAAAGGTGAAATTGGTTTACTGCCTCATCAGGTGAAAAAATACAAGTGCTGCACCTACCTCCATGGCAGCAGGTCGTCTGTGTCTGATTGCATGTGGGGGGGCTGAGGAACATCAGAAGCAGCTGTCCTGGTCAGCAGCCCCTACTGGGAGAGGCTGGGGGGTTTTTGTCTAATTATCCCCTCCCTTGTTGCTTGCCTGCTGCAATCTTACCTCTGGGGAGCAAATGAAGCCTTCTGCGCTCTGGGGAGGCGACAGCAGGGAAGATGGGGCTAGCCTTGTCCTTGCTCCCAGTAGGGAAAAGGGTGGCAACTGGGGGTGTGAGTGCTCTTTTCCACCACAGGACCTTGCCCTTGGGTCTTGTCCGGCCCCTGCTCAGGTAGCTCGGTGCTGGGGGTGGCTGTGGTGCAAGGTGAGGGAACACTTGCTGCTTTTGGTTGTTTAATGTTTTGTCTGTTGGTTCCTTTAGTACTGTGCAGGGAAGCTCTAGTGATGTTAGTTTTGGGGGGGGGGGTGAGATGTATGCTACCACTTTCCCACTTGCCTTATCCAAGCTACTTGGTGGCAGTGCATCAAGACTGACGCATGAGGGAAAGTGGAAAGAATCAGACTTAAACTTAAAAAAAACCCAAAAAAACCCACATAAACCCAAAAAGCTCTGTTATAGGCTTCCAGTTTCAGTCAGTTGCGTCCCCTCCCAGCTAAGTGACATTCAGTGGTAAAACGACCCTACTTTTGGCTACAGAGATGATTCACAAACTGGGCAAAGTAATTAAGAGTAATGTCTTGATTAGATCTTGGTGGTTATTAACGTGCTGTGTCTCTGCAGGGACTGAGCCGCACACCTGCCATCCTCGGGGCCAGGGGGAGTATTTGTGCAGCCTCCCTGCCTCTCCCCCCCTCTCCCCCCCTCTCCCCCCCTGCTGCCATGCCCCTGCCATCTCTCACCTCATGATCACAGCCCCCCCTTCCCTCCCCGGGTTCTTTGGAGCCCAGACGCAGCCTTTATTTTGCATTCTTAAGTAGCTGGAAAATACAAGTAATAGTAATAATTTAGTGCCATCTACCGACTGCAGATGGTTTACCTGGGATGTCTGGTTTTAAGCGGAGGTGTCTCCCAGACCCTGAGGCTGTAAGGGTACAGGTAAGGTACCCCACACACAGGGTACGTGTGCGTACCTTGGAGGGTTTGGTTTTGACTCACCGCTGTGGTACCTGCTATCAACTGAACACAACAGGAGCATCCTGAATAATTACAGACTTGTAGTATCTGCCCCTTTCTCGTGATTGTATTGATGCTTGAGAGGCAGATTCCCGAATCAGCAATAACATATTAATCTTCACTTAAAAAAATTAAATGGCTACCAAAAAAGCATTATTATCATTATTATGTTGCTTTAGGGTACTTTATGGAAAATACAGAATTACATTTCTAGAGAAGAATGTCCTTATTCCACCTTAATTTTACTTTTTGTAAGAATCATGATTTTAAAACAATTGCAAGTAGCGTGGATTGCTTCATTTGTTTCAAGGATAGCCTTATTTTGCCCATCATGCAAGACCCAACCTCAGCAGACCCGTACTCTCTTTCTTCTAAAAGTTTAATATATTTTTGTTTGTTGCCTTGAGGGACTGCTGCTCTTCTAGGGCAGCTGGAGAGAACGTGGGCTTTTTACCCAAAACCACATCTACCATGACCGCCCTGGCAGGCTCTTGGTGCCGCTCTTTAACATGGGGCAGAGTGGGAGGACTTGGGGAACCCACAGTAGCCTCGATGGTTCATCACAGTTATTAGCAATTCCTGCCTGGCCACTACAGACATGGATTTCTACCTCTCTGACTGTGCACAGACAGGCCCATAATGGTGTTCCTGGCATGTGGTGGTCAGACCCCCTCCTACACATGCTCTCTGGGAAGCCCGGGCCTGTCAGAGGAAGGCTGGTGACAGGCAGCACTCCCATGGCACAGACCACAGCTCTGCGACTGTGCCGAGGTGCAGCTCCCCTCTTCAGACCAGTTACCCGAGACATAACTGAGGCACACTGTTTATTGACTGGTGAACACACTGAGGAAACTCGGCAAACCAGAAAAATCATCAATGACCTAAGTACCATCCCACTGATCAAGTTACATATTGATGCAAACCGTAAGGCACAGCTATGAAGTTACGAGCTCTCCATTGCAGATCTAATGAGTCCCACACATGGCCAGCCCTCAGTGACAGTTCTGTAAGTCCCAAGGTGCAGGTTCGTCCCCCCACACCACCACGTATGGCCAGAGAGCTGATGGAGCGAGTCCAGCGGGTTATCCCAGGCAATGCCCTCCAGCATCCCAGGACTTGAGTCTGCAGGTCAGTGTTGCTACCTGCTGTAAGCGTCCACACTCCCACCAGCAGCAGCAGCCCTCTGGTCTTCTTCGATGGACTTCATACCTCATCCTTCATTCTTTGGCATCAGGGCCCACCTTTTTGCCACCTCCTCTCCTCCACCCAAATCCCTCCCAAATAAACAACCTGCCCCCGATTACTTCCTCCCCGTTGGTCCTGGTTTTGCTACAGCCATACCTAGCTGCAGTACTTCTGATGCCGTTACCCCGGCAGTCAGAGCCTTACATGGTGTTACTGGCAGGGCAGCCTGGCTCCCACAACTCCCTCATGGTTGTCCCCTTGGGTTTAGTTTACCTCCTGCGATTACTAGACACAGCTATTCCACATTAGCCTTGATCCCCATACAAGCCAACCGAGCACTAGCAGGACCTTATCTGGCAGTTTACATACCAGAGGGCAGCAGCAGAGGCACTTGTCACCCTTCTGCCAGCGCTGCTGGGGCCTCGGCTCTGTGGGGCTGCGTGTTCCAGCAGGACCTCTTGCTCACAAGTCACCCCCTGGTCTGCCTGACCTCCTCCGAGGACATTCAGACCACTCTGGGTGCTCATAAACTCAATCCCTTCCGGCTGGAAGCCACCACAACTGTTAGGCTATCAATGCACGCAAGACATTGAACTGGGCACGTGAGCACACTCTTCCTTTCTGAAGCAATCAAATCATATGTAGAAGAATAAGGAACAACATGACTTCTATCATAACTAATGACAAGTACAGGATTAAGTGCAAAAGTGCTGCATAGCGGTGGCTTTTGGAAACCAGCCCATGGATATGTCATACTAATGATGTACAGTTCAATTTCAGTCTCTGGTTCTGACAGTTCCTTACTCGCCAAGGTGGTCCTCAGGCTTGCAACTTGTCTGCTCTCTGGTTTCTCTGCTCCCTTCTGTGTGCTGTCACCTCATCCCAGTGAGGCCTCTCAGCTCCCAGGCGGACGTCATTAGTCCCTCAGTCTGGAACGAAACCCTACTTTTGAGAACAGGCAAATGAATGTATACTGCCATCGGATGTAATGCCAAATCTTTGGTCTTCTCCTGGAGCCACAGAGGCCACATTATCCTCCCACTCTCCCATTACAGGTGAGGCAACACAAACACAGCCCACGCTGTTACAAAACACCACCAGCATTCCCATGCTGACTTGCTCCGCTGACATGTGACAATATCCTCCTACGGTCCACAACCAATTGTACAGAACTAGTACATACGTTTCATTTAGTTGTCTATTTGCAACAGCAGCTGGTGAAACTTAGCTTGTAATTGGGATCTCTTTGTTGTACTACCCATGAGAACAGAGCTAACCCAACTGAAGAAGCTGGTTTAAGAGCTAACAATTGAGCTTGAGTACAATAGAAAAATATTACTGAATTTAATCCCTTATAGTTTTTTGTTTTCTTAACTCAGCAGTTGCTTTTACCAGGTGCCATGTTTGGTTATCCCAGGCAGTTACCATTGCTGTTGCACCAAACAACAGTCTGAAGAGTTTGTTACCCATGTACCTTATGTGAGATTCAAAACTGTGGCCATTTTCATAGAATGAATCACAGAATGGTTGAGGTTGGAAGGGACCTCTTGAGATCATCTGGTCCAACCCCCTGCTCAAGCAGGGTCACCTAGAGCTGGTTGCCCAGGACTAGCTCCAGACAGCTCTTGAGTGTCTCCAAGGATGGAAACTTTGCAATCCTAAGAGAGGCGCAACCCGTGTACATACGGGTCACGCTCCGGATGTATTCTAGAACAGTTCACACCTCACATATCAATTCCCCACCTCTTTCCTCCATCTTACAGCATTAATATGGATACTGTCCTACAGTGGTTTTGGACAGTTGTGGATGGTGTGATTTTAGTTTTGGACATGCTAAATGGCCAAAACTAAATCCGCACCATCTGAACCACTAAGAGCACATCAGGCAATACAGCTGCATCTCCCCGTTACTACACTTATTGCAAAGGTACCATTTGCATCCCATGCAACTTCTGTGGCTGACCCATATTGGGATCCAAGCTGAATATATAATTTATTAGTTCCACCTTTTTGCCCTGTCCATGCTCTCTTATGGGTGAAATCAGTTAATACAAACCCTCCTTCAACCTCTTGAAGGGGCCCACGTAATCAATTTACCACTGCTTGCTCAAGTGGTGCCCACTCCCAGGGGTCAAAGGCATTACAAAGCATGGATTTACAGTTCACAGAACTGTTTGGGTAAGAAGGTACCTTTAAAGATCATCTGGTCCAACCCCCAAGGTTGCAAGTGGTCTCCACCATCCACATACTCCACACCCCTGGACTTCAACAGAAATTGTAAAAAATAGGGATTTAAAATCATAATCTATTCAGCCTTCATCGCGCTCCTGTATGGGTACTAGGACAGGAAGAGGGGGTCTCCAGCTGGAACCACCTCACACTCTTCATTTACCGCCCTGTTTCTGTTTCACTTGTAGGCTGGCACTTCACTGACTTGGGGACTCCGGTGATCACTTCACAATACAGTTTTCCCTTGGACAGATCTACCTTGAACTAAGACAGGAACTTCATTACTAAAAAGTTTGCCCCATACCCCCCCCCCCGACCTTTACCAGAATTATCCACCCATCCAGTTTATCTTCCCCTACCCACAACTGGCCTTCTACCTCTTTTCTCCTCATTTTCCCCCTTCCCACTCCCAATATCCAGATGGATTTAGCTGGGAGTGAAGGACCCTGATAATCTAATAATGTTGTCTCTGATCCCGTAGCAATTAAGAAAGTTACTTCCCACCCCACCCCCAGCTTCAACAGACATTGCACTTCCATGCAGCCCCTTCTCCCTGCACACCAGGTCAGTTTGGTGGAGGTAAACCCCCACCGGGAGTTGGGGCTCCTAATCTTTAAGGTCCCCTAAGGGTGGGTAGAGCTTTCTCTTTGCAATAGGGGGAGGAGCCGATTGATTCATCTGCTTCAGTTTTTCCCAGATCTCCTCTTGCTTCATCCCCTTTTCCTGAAGGATTTTCTTCATTTTGGCAATTAAAACTCCTGTGGGCTGACTATCTAGCTCTCCCTCATTCACCCCCTGGTTTATTAAATATCTCCAAATTGTCCCTCTAGGAATGTATTTCCTCCCTTTTGGCCCCATCCCGAGCTTCTTGGCCATCCCTTTCCCCTCAACTCCCATCAGGGTCCCCATGTTCTCCAGGGTAGCCATGCATTCACCGAGGGGGCGGCCGATTAAGGTAGACCCCAGGCTGATGAAAAAGCCCTTGTGCAGCTCAGGAGCACGACAGGCCAGCACCCCCACGTCCCCCTGCTCCACGTTCACCCCAAAGATGTCAAAGTCGGGGGTCACCGGTTTCTCCCTTTGCTTTAACACCCGGAGTAAGACATTCCCACACACATAGGCTGACGCCTCCTGGACATCTCTCCAGGGTGCCCCCTCCATGTTGTCTTTGAGAGGCTCGTACTCTCCCAAATTTCTGATCACCAGCCTCAAGATCTCCCCCCCCAAGGTCTCATTGGCGGGCAGGGCTCTGATAATCGCCCCTACCTTGGGCCACGGCAGCCCGATGGCCGTCACCACCCGCTTCGCCACCTCCTGCGTGAAGGGAGTGCACTGCTCCAAGGTCCAAATTCGGTTTACCCACACAGGCCATCCCTCCTTCTGTTTCCTCCAAACCTTCTCTTTCCCGGACGCATCCCCTGCTCCCTGGCCTCTCTCCCCCTCCGTCAGCTTTGCTTTCCGAGCACCCGCGGCGCCCACCCCTGCCACCGGCAACTCCTCCAAACTCCATCCCTCCCCATCCCACGCCTCCGGGTCCCAGTCCGCCTTACTGAGAGCCGCCACCTTCCTCTGGTCCAAGCCCTTCCCCAGCGAGAGCAGGGTGCCCAAGCACTGCACCTTCCTCCTCAGCCGGGCGTTCTCGGCCGCCTCAGCCCTCAGCTCTTCCCTCAGCTTGGGCAGCTGCTCGGCCTGCTGGCTCAGCTGCGAGCTGTCGCACCGCAGGGCCAGGATCTCGTTGCGGGCCACCTGCAGACTGTTCTGCAGGTTCTGGATACACTGCTCCTTCTCCTCCACCGCCGCCTGCAACGCCCGCGCCAGGTCGAACAACAGCCACTGCAGGGCCGAGCACTTCTTCTCCCCCTTGGGATGGTACACCGACACGTAGTTCAGCCAGTGCCTCTCCGCCGCCTTCAGGGAGGGCTCCTGCCCCACCACCTTACAGTCCCAGGGGTCCCCGCCGTGCTCCAGCATGGCCTGCACCAGCACGCCCCTCTCCTCCTGGCTCGGCGAGCTTCCTGCCTCCTCCTTCTCCTTCGACTTCCCTGCCCTCGTTAGCCAGGACATCTTAACGCCAGCCAGCCTGGGCGACCGCTGCGCGCCTGGGGCCAGCCCACACCTGCCGCTCCCCGGGGGTCTTCCTCCTCAGAGCCGCGGGGCACCTGAGCCCAACGGACGCGCTAGCCCGCTAACGGACAGGCCAGTCCGGTAATGAACGGGACACCGGCAAAGCGGCCCCTCCCGCGCGCCCCCGCGACCTGCTGGCGGCTCCGGCCGGCTGCCCCTAGCGATGCCTCCGGGCACGTTGGGCCACCACGCCCCAGGGACGGCTTTTATAACCCCCACCCTCCCCCTGGCTCCCGGTGCCGTGCCCCGCTGTTCGCCACCCTCCCGCCGGCCCGGCCGCGTCCCCGCCCCGCGGCGGGCGGTGCTCTCCGGCGCCCTCGCCCCGCCCCGCAGGCAGGCGGATGGCCGCGACGCTGCGCAGCGGCAGCCGCTTCCCCCTACTGCTGCTACCGGCGGTGGTCCCGGTCCGCCGCGGCTCGCTGTGCGCTGCCATGCAGCAGCCCGCCGCTGTGCCGGCGCGGCCCGGCGGCCCCGAGGGCGGCGGCGGGGGGTGGCTGAGCGCGCTGCGCTTCGATAACCTGGCGCTGCGCTCGCTGCCGGTGGACGCCTCGGAGGACGGCGGGCCGCGGGCCGTGCCCGGCGCCTGCTTCTCCCGGGTGCGGCCCAGCCCGCTGCAGAACCCGCGGCTCGTGGCCATGTCGCTGCCGGCGCTGGCCCTGCTGGGGCTGGAGGCGCCGGCGGCCGAGCGGGAGGCGGCGGAGGCCGAGGCGGCGTTGTACTTCAGCGGCAACCGGCTGCTGGCGGGCTCGGAGCCGGCGGCGCATTGCTACTGCGGCCACCAGTTCGGCAGCTTCGCCGGGCAGCTGGGCGACGGCGCCGCCATGTACCTGGGCGAGGTGCTGGGCCCGCGGGGCGAGCGCTGGGAGATCCAGCTGAAGGGCGCCGGCCTCACCCCCTTCTCCCGGTAAGGCCCCGCGGGGCGGCCCGGCCCGGGGGGGAGCGTGGAGACACCCGCCCGGTGGGGCTGCACCCTGCGGGGGGGTCTGGGGAGGGGGTTCCCTGGCCGCTAATTGCATTAGCGAGGTGCTTTTCCAGCCGGTTTTGTGCTGAGGGTCCTTCCCCATGGCAGAGGTCGTCTCCTAAAGCTCCTCGCTGCACTAAGTGCGATGCTTAAGTGCCAAACAAGAAGGTGGCATTTTTTTCTTTGGAAAAATAAGACGCTAATTGCATCTGCTTCAGGTGGTACGTTACTTCAGTCCCTGGTTATTCTCCTCTGAGGTTTTCCTCCCCTTAGGAGGATGCAGACCGCAATGGAAGTGGGGACAGAGGCGTGCAGTAGCCGCCTGGCTGCTCGCTGCCTTGTTGTCCCTATGGCCCACACAAATGGGATCTAAAATGCTGGTGTTTGGTTGGTTTGTGCCGCTGGTCCTGCTGCTGGCGGTGCCTGTCCTCCATCCTTCCTGGCTGTGGGAGGGAGTGGCGGAAAAGGCCCCCAGAATGGCGTGCTGACCAACCCCTGTGAGGGATGGATATCTTCGTTAGTCAGTTTAGCCTCTACTGCTTTAAATCTCTCAGGTGATTTTTTTCCCGCTTGCATTTCCTATGTTTTCTGTTCCAGCAGTGCACAGGCTCAGTAACACAGTAGTTTCATACATGCGATGCTCTGAAGGCCGCCTTCAGGTCTGTGAAGGTTAAAGAAATCCCAGTGGCAGTCGCAGATGCAGTGGTCACATTGTGGGTCTGCCCTGGGCAGCTCTTCTGCTTGCCCATGGCTTCTGAAGTGCTGGGGCTGTAGGCTGAGGACAACCCATGCCTGCTCTGTTTACTTGATATCTATTAAATAAGCTAGTTTGCTGTTTGCTGTCTGTTCAGTTTGGGCTTTTTAATGCAACTCCCATGCATGCTGTTATTTAACACCCCATTTCTAGATTACTTACCCAGAAAGATCCAAAATAATATTATTTTTCGAGAGGCATAACAGTAGCTGTTTTAGTAAGAGGAGAACAGTGACTTATAATAAAATAGCTATACTTGTCCAAAACTTTTTTTTTTTAAAGACTATTGCATCAATAAAACCAACAGAGTTAATGATTAGAAGGGATATGTGTAACTGGAAGGTTTATTTTGATTTGTTATGTGTGGTCGTCATTGCAGGTGTGTTGTGTCCATCTAATTGAGCTGTAACAGAAGTTTGAAGGTCCGGCTCTTGTTCTTGGTTCTGCCTCTACTTTGTTGTGTGACTGTGGACAGAGCACGTCACTTCTAGGCTTTTGTTTCCCCACTGCTAAGGGGGAGACAGGAGTTCCTGCCTTTATAGGTCTCTGTAAATGGTCTCTGTCTTCTCGTTGCAGACAAGCTGATGGTCGGAAAGTCCTGCGGTCGAGCATACGGGAGTTCCTGTGCAGTGAGGCTATGTTTCACCTTGGAATTCCAACAACGAGGGCTGGAACGTGTGTGACATCTGATTCAAAAGTCGTCCGTGACATATTTTATGATGGGAATCCAAAAAGTGAAAGGTGTACAGTTGTTCTGAGAATAGCTTCTACGTTTATAAGGTAGAAACCTATTTTGTTGGCTTTTTTTTTTCTTTTTAAAAAAAGCACAGCAGTCTTCTAAAATACCATTTTAAGCATATTTCCATAACAGCACCATGTGGATGTTTCTTGTTCTGGAGGCTTGGAACTCTTTTGCCAGGCTGCAGGAAGCTGGTCTTCTTGCCCAGCGGATGGGATGAGCTGGTGTCTTTGCACACAGACAGATAACGCTAAGGATGCTAGCCTGGTAGAAAGAACAGCTAAGTTCTGCAGATCTCAGAAGAGATTTTTCATGTTTATGCCTGCGCAGAAAACATGCTTTTTTTGATGTTGGTAGTAGTGGTGGATTGTAGCTCTACCCTTAAGTCCAAAGCTATTCTAATATAGTACTATCAACGTTTGGGTGTACTTTCCCTGTCTGAGAAGTGTACGAGATTCCTGCTCTTACACAAAATATTATGAGTTTCAGGAAGTTGTGTTGCTTCTTGTAAGGTAACAGAACATTAGAGGAATGTTAGGCATAAGGCATATGTGTGTGACATGTATGTGTATATGTGTGTGCATGTATGTGTGTGTGTGTGTGCCTGTGTGGAAGAGTCTGTCTTGCACACTTGCTGTACAGTCTAGTATTTTAAATTAGTCCAACTCCTGTATATTTACTCAGGCTAAGAATTCTTCTGTAAAAGTGGTTGTAAGAAACTTTAACAAACTGATCTTTGTACTGGCTGGGGTCTTGATGTGTCAGTTTATTTACACATGGATGTATGGGCTTCCTTGCCTTGAGTCACTGAGTCGCGCTAGGTTTGGTGTAGGAATCTCGTGGGTCTTTTCTGTCCATCAATTGAAGAACTGGTGTTAAGAGATGATGTGGTGTTATTGCAACAACAGTAAATGTTTTTACTATGTGTAATATCAAATGAAGTTAATAGTATCAAATAATACTAAAACATGTTCTTTATTATTTTAAAACAGATTTGGTTCTTTCGAAATTTTTAAACCTCCTGATGAATACACAGGACGCAAGGGTCCCAGTGTTAACCGAAATGATATTCGAATACAGATGCTCGATTATGTGATCAGCACTTTCTATCCAGAAATCCAGGAGGCTTATTCAGACAACAGTATTCAGAGGAACGCTGCTTTCTTCAAAGAGGTAAGAAAGATCAGGTTCTCTTCATAAATCCATAGCGGTCATCTTTAGGAACTTCACCGTCGAGCACAGGTGACTGGAGTTGGTTAGTACCTTGTATCATCCGATTGCTCGAACTATTCTTTTCTTTGAAGAAAACGCTCTTAATAGAACTGCTTATCAATGAAAGCAGTGTTGATCAAACCAGTGAAAGTGGTTTAACCTTTTTAATAGTAAATCATGATTTCTCTGCTCTATGAGAGCTTCCCAAGACTTGTCTCCATTGGCTGAGAGTGGCTTAGACTGCGAGGGGGAATTCTGGCCCCGACTGTCAGATGATGAGTTGACGGTACTGAGACATGACTTGCAAGGCATTGTCTTGTAGAATACTGAGAATGTGGAGTCACTTCCTGTCTCTCATTTTCCAAATTACCAACAGGAATGTTGACTGCAAATCACTTTAACTTCAGGCTTTAGAATTTAAATGTTTAAAGGCAGGCAGGCACTGTGAGGGCTTGCCTGAGAAAGTTGCAAAACCTCCAGCTCTGGGAATGGTAAGATCAGGTGAGATAAATATGTCTTAGGTGTGGTGTGGTATCAGGTCATTCTGCAGTGGCCCAGAGGAGAGGCTGGGTGGTTTCTGAGAGACACATTTGGAATCCTTTTTCAACTACTGTATAAATTTAGACCTTAATAATCATGGAGATCCATAATAAAAATCGGAACTATAACATGAGTAAATGTAGAATTACTGTATTTCTCTTTGAAGTAAAACAGCTGAATAAATTGGTATTTACATTTTATTGCCTGACTATACCTTTTGCCTTACTGTTGATACTGTGTTGCTATTCTTGACATCAAATTTCTATTACTATATTCCTTTGTCTCAGTGAGCAAAGAAAGAATTTGGGGTCAGGTAATAAGATGCTTCTCTTTGTGTTTTAGTGATTAGTATATAGTAATTCCACCCGTGCAGAAGGGATCCAGTTGGAAAATCCCAGAGAACTGTCAAAAAGGCTCCAGTTTGGGTCACCTGAAATTCAAACAATGTTACAACCCAAATGAGAATGTTAAAACTAGCCAGTAAACAGAATAATTAAAAAATACCACAGTCTACGTAAATGTATTTGTGGTGCTTTGAAATCTGAAACGATCTGGTAGGGACTGAGGGAATGGCTGTGACATGATGCACGTTCCTAACAGACCAATAAGGGGTCGAAAGGCAGGCTTAACATCTGACATTCTTTAAATTGTATGGGGTTTGAATTTTTGTTGTGGGTTTTTTTGTGATTTTTTTTTTTTTTTTTTGCTTTAACACAACTCTTGCGTACTTGCATGAGTTCTTCAGATGCAAGATGTGGTGTGTGTGGTCCACCACTGGCTGCTGGAGAGTTTAACTTTGCTGGACAGGCCTTTTGCATTGAATGAATGGAGCCCATGACAAGGACTATGTCTCGTCACCCCCTCTGTGCCTGCCCCGCTCTGCACCTGATGGCATGTTTACTTCCTGATGTCAGGAAAGTCATGGGACTTGGGGATCTTTGCAGATGTGTGTGTGTGTGTGCCCAGTCCTGCCTCTTTCTGCCATTGGCTGCTTTTCCTGGCCCAGTTACTACTGGTTTCCTCCCCATCCTGGCATCCTTTCCTTATTGCCCCCATCTCCATTCTTTTGTTTGCCGTGCTTCTCCAGCCTGTGCCTGTCCCCACTCCATGCCTGTGCTAGCATTGCTTTTTCGTATTTTCTCTCCTCCTCAGTGGAGGTTTTCCATACCTGTCTCCATCTGAAAAGCACCCCGCTCCCTTACCTAGTTTTCCAAACATGTCTATCTTTTTGAATAGCAGGGAAGTGCTGTCAGCTCAACTCTTTAACGTGTTTTGTCTTTCTTTTTGCACTGTGGAAGAAATGGAGGAAAAAAGTACAAGTGATTGCGTTTGACAGCGCTGTCTAGAAAGCAAACAGCATCATCTGGACTTCTCAAATAATTTGTAGATGTTGTTTAAATTTAAATGAACGTGTCCTTGAGATACTGCTCTTATTTATAAATACACCATACTTGTTTTCTAGTATGGCTAGCAGTAGGAAAATGCAATCAAAAAGAATAAAGGTCAAAGTGAGTGCAAAGCTGTCTCTTTCTAATCAGTATACCCATCTTTGAGTGGTGCCCAAGCTTTAATTTCTTTCAGGTGTTCCCATTAGTGGGCTTTATTTTTTACCAGAACACTGTTAGTGTGGAGTGTATTCATACAAAGACATCCAGCAGTCATGAATTGCCTTACCTCTGGCGTGCTTTCATCCCAACCCTGCTGGGCCTGGACTTTTTTCCTTATTTTTAAGTTTTGCCATCTTGCTGGCACAGAGCCATCGTGCAGGGTGTGTCTCCCTTACTGGTTTATGGCATGTCGGTAATCGGTTTTGGACACATATAGCTACTTGGAGTGCCTTCTCCTCTGTTAACTAGCTCGGTTTTTAAACATTAATAAAGTGCACTTAGATTGCAGCTGGAGAGAATATTTGCTTTAAATGTATGTACAGATGGGAAGATGAGTGATTTTTAGCTCTGAAAATAGTTTGATTTAAAAGTTTTAGCTAATGACAACATAAAATTTTTATTTACAGCAATGCAGTAGAATATTTAGAAATACCCAGGTTTATTTAAAAGCCATGTTAGCTTCCAGAATTTTAGATTTCATAGGGCATATCTGGTTGCAGTTGCTAGGTGGGCTGATTTAATTAAATAACTAGAACTATTTTAAAATATTACACTATTTATTTGAGGAATGAGGCACATGCAGTGATTACAGTCAAGGATTCTACAACAATAACTCTCAGTTAAGCAACTGAAAAACTCTGGTGAAGCATGGATTCAGTGAAGAATTGCGTTTAAATAAAATTGTCATTCTTGGAATATTTTTACTTAACCTTGTAGCTTTTTTCCACTCTCAGCAAATTGAGGGAAGTGCTTATCAGTCTCCAGTACGTTTTGAAGCTGTCCGGTTGACTTGCAAGTCAAGCGTGGAAGGAAAGAAGAGGAAGGAAACAGAAATGGGAGAGTGGGAAACAGGGCAGTTACTAACAGGAGGAGGGAGGCAAGCTGTCCTTCAGATATGTGTGTGTATGGCATACTGCCAGAATCCGCTTCCACCGGAGCTGTAGAAAGATGGGTTCAGACTAGGAAATGCTTGAAATACATGAATGTACTGGATATACGTTGCATTCAAAAATAATAATAATAATAAAAAAATCTCTTTTAGATAACAAAACGGACAGCGAGATTGGTTGCTGAATGGCAGTGTGTTGGGTTTTGCCATGGCGTGCTGAATACAGATAACATGAGCATAGTTGGACTAACCATTGACTACGGCCCTTTCGGATTTATGGACAGGTCAGTGTGGCATAATTACTTGAAATGTTTGTGTGTATTTGCTAAATGGAACAATCCTGATGTTCACGATTGCTTTACTATTTTAACTCTAAAGCAGATTTATGAATCCTCTTTATGGCAAAGTAGATTAACTTAGTTCTAGTTGTCCTGTAATTCTTCAACAACTTCTTAACTGGATTCACAACATCTCTAACTGTTAGGCTGTTCTTGTAGCCTGTGGAGTTTTCCGGTGTTTGGGAGTGTAGGAAAATATCTAATAAGGTGACTGTGGGAAAAGAATCAAGGAGGAGTGTTCCCTTTCGAATGTTTCAGTTTCCTAGAGGAGACTAATACTTCTCATGGTATTGGTGGGCAGATAACTAGAAGAATGCTAACTATTTCTTCATTTGTAGATATGACCCTGAGCACATTTGCAATGGTTCTGATAATACAGGGCGCTATGCTTACAACAAGCAGCCAGAGATCTGCAAGTGGAACCTGGGGAAACTTGCTGAAGCCCTAGTTCCAGAGCTGCCCTTGGAAATAAGTGAACTTATCCTGGAAGAAGAATACGATGCAGAATTTGAGAAACATTATTTGCAGAAGATGAGGAAGAAACTAGGCTTAATCCAACTGGAATTAGAAGAAGATAGTAAGCTGGTGTCTGAACTCCTTGAAACCATGCATCTCACAGGTTGGTGAGAAACACAGCTGGTTATTACTTAATAATAACCATCAGTATTTTATAGTTGAACTATAATGTGGTTTTTGTCTTGACCTTACAAGAAAACAGCCTTGTGCGAGTATATGGTCATCTGAGAAGAGCAAAAGACTGAAAAATAATTAATGTTCTTGTGAACTGTGGGCAGTTGTTGCCTTCTCCAGGGCTCCCCTGTCTCGCATTTGCAGCCTCCCTGAGGGAGCAGTTTATTTGCCTGTTCAGAGAGTCGAGACCTGTGCTGCTGTGGGGCAGGGAGGGGTTAGAAAGAAAATATGGGATCTATTTTCCTGCTGATTTATTAGTTTCATCGCTCATAGAGTTTACTTTTTCAGGTGGAGACTTCACAAATATTTTCTACTTGCTGAGTTCGTTCTCAGTAGACTCTGATCCTTCAGAGTTGGAAGATTTCTTAGAAAAGCTTACGAGTCAGTGTGCTTCTGTGGAGGAACTGAAAGTTGCTTTCAAACCACAGATGGATCCAAGGTAATATTCTTTACTTAAACGCTTTTGACCTGTGCTTTTAATTTCATCATAACCGTAATGAACTCTGCATGCTGTGTGGTATTTGACTAAACCTGGAAATTTCACTGTTAAGAAGGTGCATCGTGACCTACAGCAGTGCAAATTCTTGTGCGTTTTGAGTCTGGTGAATGCTCAGCAGTGACTTTGCAGCAGTTGGCTCCTGGGCTGAGGTTGTCTGAGCTTTTGTTCGGTCCTTTTTTCTTTTCTTCACTGTCTTTGCTGACTAAGGCAATGAGAGTGCCAGGTAGCAAAGTGATATAGAAGTATTTTATAGAAGAAATGGATTTACCATGTTCTGCCAGTGTGCTGTCAGCAAATAATCACCATGTTCTGGGCTAAGTATAAACTAAGCACACACTTCAGGCTCTGAAAACTGTGTGGTGCCATCCACGTCCCATTTGGTGGCTGATGTTCTGCAGCCCAGCTGCTCTGAGCGTGGAAAAAGAGTAAGTTTTGTTCAGCTGCTGCTTATAACAATGATCGCAGCAGTTTTTCACTTTTTGGAGCAGTGGAAAACAGGAAATGTGTCACCCATGAATTTGTGGGATTTGTGGGGGTTTTGGTGTTTTGTTTTTTTTTTCTATCATCTTCCCAGATGGGGGCGGGGAATAAAGTTGGGGGTGTTTTGGGTGGGGCCGCCCCCTGTTTAGTAAGTATTCCATGAAGCTAATGAACCTAACAAATTTTTCAGCGTTTTCTATGTGGTGATACCGCAGTTAATTTGTGAAAAGCAGGGACTTGAGAAGATGAACTGGTGTGAAACTCGTCCATACAAGTTTGGTGTTATGCCAGCATGGCTGGCTGTAGTCGTGTATCATTTTGGAGATACTACTGATTATTGAAGTTTTAGTGATGATACACTAAAATGAAAGGGAACTGAATTAAGGTGGTGGATGCTGCTTACTTAATTGTGTTCCAGGTTTCAGCTACTTTGAAACTGTAAACAGATATAATGCAGTATGAAGACAGCTCATGTGACAGATGAGGCGATATTTTTTTTAAGATTACATTCAGGCTTAGAGGAATGTGAAAAGTAGCTATAAATCATCATTATATGGATGTAAAGCTTTGGAGCGGTGTAGTACTCTCTTAAAGCGAGTACATAACCGATTTTTATCGCAGCACTTGGATGTCACAGAGCTGGGCATGTCAGATGTGTAAATCAGATTTGGATAGTACTTTATATAAACTCAAAAATCAAAGCACCTAGCTTATCTCTGCTTATTAAAAGTAGGAAAATATAACCTGATATAATGAGTTATCTGTTTTGAGGCCAGGCAATAATGTTTCTTTTTTTCTTTGTTCATAAACGCATTCATAGAAGGAAATAAAAATATTTAGTGTGTTTTGATAAGCTCCAACTTACGCTTTTTGGTTTTTCATTTTATCTTTCGCTGTAGTGCAGTTATTAATCCAGGAAAAATAAAAGTGGGCTAGCACGGTATCAAAAATGAGGTGAAGCTGTTGTACAACACCCGCTAACACTGTTAAATGTAAAAAAGATACAATCCTAGTCAAAGTTGCGGCAAAATAGCCTGGATATTGTTAGGAATTTGCTACTACAAAGCAGTTCTTATTCTGTGATTCAGACTGGCTAAATAAAAAAAAAAAAAAATAAACTGTTGTCTCATACGACTTAAATGAGGTATCTTGCCCCATTTGATTTGGGTTTTTCATAGTAGTGGTAACGTTAGTAGGTGTTAGATCCTTATTCTGCATGGTGTTACACTATTAATGTTAGGGAAAAAAAAAAAATTAAAAATCAACCCTGTGGATTCTATATTATCCTGGTACGTAAGTAAGATCCAATTACTGATTTCAAATTCCTTTCAAAGTTCCAAAGGTGTTTTGATGGGAATTGCAGATCTAAACCCACTGGTAATTCTGAGAATCTACTGTCTGCACTTCATGTACCACCAGAATGTGAATTGAACACACTGAAGAAGGGGGAAGGAACAGTAAAAGTAGTACATTTTATTATAAATTTGTTCTATTAATTATAAAGTACTGTTATTTAACCTCTCTAGTGAAGTCATAGCTTACTGTGAATGTTTTCATGTTTACTTTATGGTTGCAAAAAGATGGTTCTTGACAGGCAGCTCAACTTTAATGTCTAATGTGTTTGTTTCTCTTGTTCCCAGACAACTGTCAATGATGCTAATGTTGGCTCAGTCTAATCCTCAGCTGTTTGCATTATTTGGAACAAAAGCTAATATAAATAAAGAATTAGAACGCATTGAACAATTCTCTAAACTGCAGCAGCTAACAGCAGCTGACTTACTCAGCAGAAATAAAAGACACTGGAAAGAATGGCTGGAGAAATACAGGTATTCTTCCCCATATTCAGAGCAGTATATTTGTTCTGCCGTTTTATTTGAGAACGGTGTGCCTGTCTCACGAAAGACACCCTGTCTCAAAGGATGTAGGTTGGGCGGGATGTCTGGGGCACACAAATCAGGATATTAACTACTCCAAGATCAGCATCTCTGTTGCTGGGCAAATTCAAGGGCATCTGTGTATTTTAGTTTACTGGATTTTGGGGAGGGGCGAGGACATAGAAACCAAGTAGGATCAAATCTGTCATTAAAAGTACTTCAAGAATGGTAATCTTGATTCTAGCAGAGAATAATTTAATTTGTGAGCTTTTAAGTGCTCAGTAATTACAATTGACTGACCTTGAAGCGTTTTCATCCATTTTAGGTTTTTTTTCTGAAAGAAAAATCTCTGTATTAATATAGAAAGCAGGTTAATCAAAGCGTAACTGTAAAAGAAATCATGGCCAGGAAAAAAAATGTCCGGACTATTTTAATAGATGTAATTTAAAAGCCTAAAATCTTAGTGTTAGCAGCAGACTTTTTTTAGTAAAGACAAACCCGTAGTAGATCGTTAGTTGTTTCTGCTGTGTGGATTAGATCAGGACTCCTTTCCTCACCTGGTTGCCTGTGGTCTTGTTCTCCAGCGGGATTGAGGGGTTTAGCAAGCATTCCTGCTAATGGGTGGATCAAACTGCCTCAGCTCTATTGTATCCCTTTGCTTTTATCAGAATGTCAAAAGCTTTAACCAGTAAACAAGTGTAGAAATACTTAAGCCAAGTTCTGAATGTGGTGATTTTTGCAGAGCAGTGTAGAACAGACCATGCACCAGTGTGTGGGAGCATCTTAATCGGACTTTTCAGTCAATATACAAGGTGTGTCGCTTCCTCAAGCCTTGTCAGGACCTGCTGATGGTCTGTAACGCTGCTTTTAAATAGGGTGGTGTTTTGTAATCTGTTGTTGTGCTGGATTTTATAAACTGAGAGGATTGGAGATGATGTAGTATTTATTAAGAACTGCAAACTAAGAATCTCAAGGCAAGGAAACGAGTCAACTTTTACATGTGATTCTTGAACCAAACCAGTTGCTTTCACTTGCTTGATTTCAGAGTCCGTTTGCAAAAAGAAACAGAAAATGTTAGTGATGCTGATGCCTGGAATACTGATCGTGTGAAGGTCATGAATTCAAACAATCCAAAATATATCTTGAGGAATTATATTGCCCAGAATGCTATAGAAGCAGCTGAAAATGGGGATTTCTCAGAGGTATGCTGTTACTACTTGCCATCTCTCTGGGTTTGTGTGGATGTGCTGCTGTTGATGACTGACGTTGTGCTAGGAGAGATTCATCCTGCCACCTCAGGCAGTTGAGGGATTGGGAATTTACTGTCCTGAAGGTCTGCATTATTTTTGAGGGAGCTGAGGTTTTAATGACTGCAGAACAAAGAATGGAATTAAAAATCTGAATTGGAACTCCACCAGCTCTTGTAGGCTGGTCCCAGGACAAGACACTTACCCTTGCTTTTACTGTCTTCTCCAAGGTGTTTACTTTGGGAGGCAGTTGGGGATTAATTTGGACTTGTTCATTGCCGTGCTGTGTGTTCTCTTCTAAAACTTACGGTTTTCACCTGTGGCATTCAGCATGTGAATTGTTACATGCAGAACATGGGAAAATTAGGGGTTTTTTTTGAGAAATTACATAAGAACTTGTGTTTGAGACTTGCCTTTTATGTTATTTGAGCTTGGTTTCCATACAGATGCAAACTCAGCCAGTTAGGACTTTACAGTTTTCAGCCTATTTGATACGCATATTGTTCATATATTTCGTATTTGGATTGTCTGGAGTTTCTGTATTAAATACAATATACTCAGTCATTATAAATACAGTATATTCAATCATTATTTTGTGTGAGGTTCTTCTCTACATCATTTTACCTTTACTTTCTAAATTCTCATAGCCATGCTGTTTTCTTTCTAGGTAAGAAATGTACTAAAACTCTTGGAGAATCCATTCCAAGAAGCAGAAGGCTTCAGGGAGGTAAAGGAAGATGCAGAAGAGGAGGGAGCAACTGCTACAGCAGCTGCTTGTGCTCAGGAGACCCAGAGCAGACTACCATACTGCAGCAAACCTCCGCTGTGGGCTTCGGAGCTCTGTGTTACATGATCTTCATAACTGCCTTGTTTTATTTTTTGCTGTGAACTGAAGACTGTTGCTCCTTCAGCAGCGAAGAATTCAGCAAGGCAAACATCAAAGTGCTATTAAGTTATTGAAACAACCCTACATTTGGATGCATCTGCAACAGTCTTCAGCTGTGCTTAATTTGAAGCAATTGTGGATCATTGCAACAAACCAATGACAATCAGCACATCAGTAATTTAAATGTTTTGAGACTGAAAGTCTTTATTCATATTGCATTGCAAGCAGAGAGCAATATTTTATGTTGAGGCAGGCTGAATTCGAACATCCAAATGGAATTGTTGTTATGTGAAGACAAAAATAGCAAGTCAGGAAACTGATCTGTTTTTGTCTGATGTCTTAACTAATAGTACTTCTGACATTTATTTACTGCTTTCTCTATGCAGGGACTTCTAGTCCTCTTTAATGGAGGAATAGATTCAGTGTTGCTTGTTTTAAGCTGTTTCATTTAATTAAGTCGTTCATTTCTTGTGAACCTCCAGATTAATATTTGTCTATTTTTAGAGAATTTGTGCAGGCCAGGGTTTGGGGGGAGCAATTGAATATGGTGTTGTTTTTGTTTGTTGGGGTTTTTTTTTAAATACAATAAGAGCAGAATTAAGGGATACTATAATATTTGCACTTGAAAATCATGGTGGTAAAGTTTCTTCAGGTTCAGTATGTTTGCATACAACACATGTAAATATTTACTAAAATCATGGGTGCAGTTTGCAAGCCAGTTGACTCGGGCAAGGTCAGTTTGCCAAATTAGTGTGAACCTTAAACTACCCCAGTGCTCCAGTCCAGGTTCGCTGGCTGTTTGTTTGTGTACTCTTAACAGAGTCTCCTTGTGGGAGAAGCGTGGGGTACCTGTTTGTTCACACTGGTCAGTGGGAGTCTGCCATTCCCGCTCTGGTCTTGTACCACTTTGTTGGCTTACGTGGTCTCTGGAAATCTTTACGCTGAAAGCTGCTGTTCAGGAACGTGCTATTTGAGCTTGTGTAAAAGACAGAGGATACGAGAGGAGGATGGAAGCTGACTTGCTTGCAAGTTACTTATTGATAGTGTTTCAGTTGAGGTTTCAGGGGAAAGTTTTTTGCCATTATTGTCACGGCAGAAAAAAAAAGTTGTTCTGTAGTTAGCTATTACTTTGCTTTCTGAACTTCTTTCTTAAGGACTCTCTTACTGGTTCAGAAACCTGAAATGTTGGGAAAAGTTTGGTTTAATGCAAAGGTTTCTTTTTTCCAAAGAGACCACCGTCTTACACTGTGAGTTTAAGTGTACTCTAGTAAATTCTTCCTCCAGACCTCTGCAAGCTTGGTTAGCTCAGGTTGAATTGTGCTCTTTTAAGTCTTCCTCAAAATACGAGCTATCAAAAAACAGGGAGAACAGTTGGGCTACTGCTTATCCATCCGTACTGATAATCAATCTGTTCTCCTTGCTGCCACAGCGAATACGTGATGCTTTGAATGTAAACATTCATTCTGTCTTGCCTTCAACCTGGAGAAACTGATTCAACAAGAAGATGAACTGTGTGCTGATTTTGTTTCTCAACTTGTACCTTTTTCATTTTGGGAGGCAGAGGGGAACAGTGTTTTGGAGGAGCTCTGCCCAAGCTTTTGTCTTAGCAGAATGGTCTAAAAAGTAAGGATTTTACACCATACCTAAGGGATCGAGTCTTTTTAACAGCATTCTGATATTAATTTTGGGGGGTTGAGTAGATCTCTATTCATAATGGTATGGAGAAGGAACATAGGAGAACTTGATTTAACTGCCAAATTAGTTTGCTTATAAAGATACAAATTATTTTGCACCTGTAACGCCAAGCCACTTTCCATCATTTACCAGCAGTCCTGGCAAACAGGGGAGGTCCCAGTTGACTGGAGACTAGCAAACATGATGCTCATCCACAAGAAGGGCCGGAAGGATGATCCAGGGAACTACAGGCCTGTCAGTCTGAGCTCAGTGCCTGGGAAGGTCATGGAACAGATCATCCTGAGTGCTGTTGTGCGGCACGTGAAGCACAACCAGGCGATCAGGCCCAGTCAGCATGGGCTCATGAAACGCAGGTCCTGCTTGACAAACCCGATCCCCTTTGATGACAAAGTGACCCACTTGGTGGATGAGGGAAAGGCTGTGGATGTTGTTTATCTGGACTTTAGTGAAGCCTTGGACACCATTTCCCACTGCATGCTCCTGGAGAAATTGTCTGCCCATGGCTTGGATGATCATACGCTTCACTGGGTGAAAAACTGGCTGGAGGGCCGCGCTCAGAGGGTGGTAGTGAATGGAGTTAAATCCACTTGGCGGCCGGTCACAAGTGGTGTTCCCCAGGGCTCAGTATTGGGGCCAGTTCTAACATCTTTATCAACCATCTAGACACGGGGAATGAGTGCACCCTCAGTAAGTTTGCAGACAATGCCAAATTCTGTGGGAGTGTCGACTTGCTTGAGGGTAGGAAGGCTCTACAGAGGGATTTGGACAGGCTGGATCGATGGGCTGAGGCCAATGGTATGAGATTCAACAAGGCCAAGTGCTGGGTCTTGCGCTTGGGTCCAACAACCCCATGCAGCATTGCAAGCTTGGGGAAGGGTGGCTGGAGAGCTGCCTGGCAGAAAAGGACCTGGGGGTGTTGGTTGACAGCTGGCTGAATATAAGCCGGTAGTGTGCCCAGGTGGCCAAGAAGGCCAACAGCATCCTGGCTTGTATCAGGAATAGTGTGGCCAGCAGGACTAGGGAAGTGATCGTCCCCCTGTACTTGGCACTGGTGAGGCCCCACCTCAAGTACTGTGTTCGGTTTTGGGCCCCTCGCCACAAGAAAGACTCTGAGGTGCTGGAGCGCATCGAGAAAAGGGTAACAAAGCTGGTGAAGGGTCTGGAGAACAAGTGTTATGAGGATCAGCTGAGGGAACTGGGGTTGTTTAGCCTGGAGGAAAGGAGGCTGAGGGGAGACCTTATTGCTCTCTACAACCACCTGAAACGAGGTTGTAGCGAGGTGGGGGTCAGTCTCTTCTCCCATGTAACAGGCGACAGGACAAGAGGAAACGGCCTCAAGCTGCACCAGGGGAGGTTCAGACTGGATATTAGGAAAAATTTCTACATTGAAAGGGTTGTCAAACATTGGAACAGGCTGCCCAGGGAAGTGGTGGAATCGTCATGCCCGGAGGTATGTAAAAAACAAGTAGGCGTAGTGCTTAGCGACATGGTTTAGTGGTGGTTTTGGCGTGTTAGGTTGATGGTTGAACTCAATGATCTTAAAGGTCCCTTCCAACCTAGACGATTCTATGATTCTGTAATGCCAGAATCATGGAGAGAGAGAGATGCTTTGAAGTAATTTGGTAGTAGTTTTATCCTTTGAAAGGGAAATTGAATGTAACAGTGAGGAATGAAAATGTGATGTCATTTCCTGCTAAATATGTTCTTTGCTTACATATAAATCAAGTGCAAGAGGTCTAGAACGCTTGAAATGATGAATGCAGACCCTTGGTGTGCCGCTCAGTGAAGTTATATTTGTACTAGATGCAGTATGTGCACCAGCTGGTAGAAATACTAAGAGGGTATTCGCATGGTCTAACTGCGCTGACATTCAACTGCCCGGTTTCTCAGTGCATGCGGTGACATCGATGCTTTGTATTTGAAAAAGTGTGATGATCAGAAGCCAAGTGGAATACTGGTGCTCTTCTAGCACCCTCTTTCAAAGGCAGATAGCAGTTTCAGCTCTGATGATAGTGAGTTTCTTCTTTCTGGAGCAGTCTGGAAGCAGGAGGTTGTTCAGGACAATTCAACCACATTTTGTCCGGGTAAGAACTTTATTAGCTCAGCTCTTCAGAGGGAAGGGAATACAGCTTACAACATTTGGGAGTCTCAATACTTGAACCATAAATTGCTGCTTGATTTTTAAAGCTTGTATTTGCAATACGTAAACCCGAAAATAATATTGGTCAAATATTCTGCTTGTATAAAAGCCACAGACTTGTGCTGAAAATGAATTGGTGACTCTTCACATCAACAGCTTTCTGTGGAAATACTTGATTAGGCGTAGTCTGTGGCTATACAGCCTGAGCTGCCCTTGCATAAAAGCAAGGGTATTGCAAAGGATTACAAAACTGAAATGAGAAGCTCTTGGAGACGTGTCTCTGGGTGGTCTCAGGTGGTCGTGGGACTGCTGTCACAACTTCGTAAGATCTCACCGTAACTCTGCTTCATCAGCGTGCAAATCAACAATTGGCGAATGTTTTATCGTCACCTCTCGCTTTGGAATGTTTTGTGTTGGGTTGTTTGGTTGTTTTCCAAACAAGTGCTACGGCTTTCTTTGATTCTTTTATTAAAAAAAATAAAAATGCAATTTTAATATTTTTGGTCATGCGTATTTCCTGAAAGAGTTTTGCTGTTAACCGTACTGCTCAGCACACTTTATTTCTTTTGACGTATTTACTCTGTATTACGGTCAGATGCCCAGGTTGTATTACAGAAGCCTTACTAAGTATTTTGGCGGTGTTTCCTGAGGAGTGAATTATCCCAGGTGCAGTCTCCTGTCTCGCCAGGGATTTCAGTCGTATTCTTGGAGCAAGGTAAGGACCCTCACCTTTTTCAGAGGGAAACCTCTCTCGTAATTACTTATATGCTTGACCTGTATGCTGACACTTCTTTAATTCCAGTGATGTAGGGTCCAGAGGCTCGGGAAGCATTTCTTTGGTGAGGATCACTCTCCACCTCCTCCACAGCTCGTTACAGGCAGGGCCGAGGCGTTTATGTAGTCCCACACTTGGCTTTAAATGAAAGCCATTTCTTCGTTAACATTTCATCAGTTATTTTAACAGATTACTTGGGTTGTTTATGGCTTCCTTGAGCAAGGTTTATGACTTTTCCTTGGATTTGGGATGAGAACGGTGTTGGTAGCACACTGGTGGTTTTGGTTGTTGCTGGGCAGTCAGGGCATTTTCTGCTCCTCACAGCGCCCCGCCAGCGAGGGCTGGGAGGGAACAAAAAGCTGGGAGGAGACACAGCCGGGACAGCTGAGCCCAAGTGACCAAAGGGATATTCCGTGCCACATGATGTCATGCCCAGTGTATAAAGCTGGGGGAAGAAGAAGAAAAGGTGGACATTCAGAGTGATGGTGTTTGTCTTCCCAAGTAACTGTTACATGTGATGGAGCCCCGCTGTCCTGGGGATGGCTGAACACCGGCCTGCTCATGGGAACAGCGAATGAATTCCTTGTTTTGCTTTGCTTGTGTGCAAAGCTCTTGCTTTACATTTAAACTGGTAAAAGTAGCAAAGGGCTGAGGCAACCCCCTGGGTCCACTGAAAGACCTAACTCAAGCTGCAGTTACCCTGAATTCACGTTGTCAGATCCACGCTTCACATGTTTGAGCGTGTGGCTCCACACAGCACCCTTCACTAGATGACACATCACCGCGTGCTCAGTCTGCTCAGTTACGCCAGGTCATGTTCAAGCAGCCACCAGGCCTCTTTTAACAGCCCCTTGAGCTCCGTCACGCAGGCAGGTGGGAGCGGGGCAGCTTTCCCTCTGACCGGAGTGCGTGTGAGCCGGGCAGAGGCAGTAACCTGCACTCGCCCCCCCAGAGCCAGGCGCTGCGTGAGGCTAATGGCTGTAAACCCGACAGGGGGGTTCACAACGCAGTCGGATCTGCTGTAAGATCCCACAGTTGAGGCTCTATTCTAGATAATACAGCCCATACTTATGCTACATCTTTTTGTTGGCTTTACGCTTCATGCATTTACAGTGGGAGATTGGCTGTTTGTGCAGTGGCAGTTCTCAGTTGCTCTCAACTGCGTAAATATGTTGCATTTGTGCTCCCCTCTCTTTTAGCACCTCTCTCCTCCCCCAGCCCTGGAGCAGCCCCACAGCTGATGGATGCAGCTGCCCTGGCATGTGGGACGTGGCATAGAAATCAAAGGACACGAGGGGTAGTGATAAACTTCCAAACTGCTATGAATATAGACTGCCTTTTTTTCCCCCATCCATAATAAATAACCAATCATTCCGTTTTGACAGTAACTGCCTAATTAACAGTGGAGCAGAAACCCAAGGGGAAAAAAAAAATCACGCTTATTTGTCTCCATAGCCAAGGCATGCCAAAAATCTGAAGGTCTGTACTGTCCCTTCTCTTCCCTGCTGCTGCTTTGGCTGGGCAAGGACAGAGCCGCAGCACTGCAGAGCTCCTGCTAAGCCTGCGCGTTCAGCAGGTAAACCCAGCGGTGGGACTGAATGATACTTTGTGCAAGTATAAGCAGAAACAGTTTTAGTAGGCTAAGCTGCCCTACGAAGGTTATTTTATGTGCTTTCTATTCTGGACTTGATTTAAGACAGGAGAAATGGGCATTTAATAATACAGTAGAGCAACAGTTTAAATTGATCCTGAAATAGCATATGCTTCCGTTTTCCTTTTTTTAAAAAAGTTTTACGAAGAAAGATAAATTATGTTACTATTTTTCAGGTGGAGAACCTGAAGCACTGGTAGATTAAGTGATGTTGCTGATGATGGCGAAGCTGTGCTGGCTCCCAGGCCCGGATGGTGTCTGAGCAGGTTTTCCATCCCCGAGCAGCCCCCTGTGGTGGTGTGAGCTGGGCGCAGGAATGGGAAGGACCCTGGGCTGATGTGGTGGGCAGCGGTGGAGCTCAGTCGTAGGCAGCTTTTACCTCCTCGGCCGCGGTGGGCCAAGCAGCTGCGCAGGGAGGGAGGCTGGCTGCGTGGGGGCTTCCATCTGGCCCTCTGCCTTTCCCTGGTGGCTGTCGGCCAGGAAACCTTGTATCTGAAATGCTTTTTTTGTCCATTAATCAATTCAGCACCAGGACTGGCATTGTAACACTCCAGTTAACTGGCTTCTCCCCTCTGTTCTCTCTTGCTACAACCCCCCCAAAAAGGCGCTCCATCCACCCTTTAACTCTTTCCCAGAAGCAGAGATAGCAGATCCCCTCATTAATAACTACGGAGCCAGGGCAAAAGGACGTCAAGGAGGGAATGCCCTTCAGCTGCCTCTGACACTGGGAGCTGAGCTGGCTGAGGGGCCTCCACCCTTCAGCCTTTAATTAGGAGTTACCAGTGCCAGAGTGTGGATCAAAATACTGATTTGTAGACATTTCTGGATGACTTTTAGTCCACTGCACTCAAAAGTTTTATTGTGCATAAAAGCAGGGAGCTACTGCAACCATTTCTATACTGAAGTGCTCATGTAACACAACAAAGTTGGAAGTTAGTTTTTTCTAGCTTGAGGTCATTCTTGGTATTTCCTAACTGGCCTTTCTAAACAAGCAGTATTTTCCAAAGCAAAATTAATTTAACTTTGTGCAGTGTCTGGCTGGACAGGATGGAGTTAACTTTCTTCATAGCAGCCTGTACGGGGCTGTGTTTTGGATGTGCAGCTAATCCAGGGCTGATAAGACAGCAGTGTGTTGGCTACTGCTGAACAGCATCAAGGCCGTCACTGCCTCTCCCTCTGCCCCTGCCCAGGGGTAGGTGAGAAGCTGGGAGGGGGCACAGCTAACCCGAACTGGCCGAAGGGCTATTCTGTGCCCTGTAACGTCATGCTCAGCAATAAAAATGGGAGGGGGGGGGGAGAAGAAGTTTTCTTCATTTCCATACTTTGCTCTCATTTTTTTCTAAAGGCTTTTGTCTGTAAGGAAGCAGTTCATCACTGCAAGCCTGCACCTAAACTCTGACCTCTGCTGTTACATTTTTCACAAGCTGCATCAAAAAGGATCAATTTGGTAAAATGATCAGTGTTACAGAGCTGGGTGTGAGGACAGGGAGTGTGAGACAAACAAATCCAAACAGCAGCGTTTGAGCTGAATCAAAAGGATCACAGAACAACTGAGGCTGGAACGGATCTCTGGAGATATCTAATTTTAAAGCACCACCCCCCAAATTACTATCTTTATAAATGTTTGAAACATAGATGTATGAATGTGGCAAAAATACAGGGGGATTAAGAAAAAATAAAGCACTTCCAATTAATTTTAAGAGAAACTACTTGTTTAACAGCAGTTTAGTGTATCTATCTTTCACCACCAGGAGGGATGAAGTACGCGCCAACCAACTGTAGCAATGCAGGCTAGTTTTATCACGCCGTACCAGGGAATCTTGCGTTAATATGCAGTGGGACGATGCAGAGCGCTACTCACAGCCTGCATTTGAGAAGTCTCTGATTTGTAGCTGTTGCTAATCTTGCTAGCCTTTTCCTTCATCAGATAGGACTCCTTTAGAAGTCAACAGGCAGAGGGCCGCTCCTCTTGTGTAACAGTGCCAGGAATTTAATTCAGGTGCTCTGAATCACGTTTTCTCTCTTCCCTCTTTCTACTCTCTCTTCGCTGCCTACATCAAGGGCCAGCTAAGGCACCTGAGGCATTTCGGAGTGCTGACTGCAGGCAGGCGGTGTGGACCTCCTCAGGAGTTACACTGGGTTCATGGGAAAGCTAAAACTTTGTCTTTTTAAGCTTCCAACTGTCATGCCAAGCGCCGGGGGCAGCCACTCACTCCCTGCAGCAGCTGCACGGCTGCTCTCTAGTGGGGAGTCGTGCCTCAGGACAAGGCATCAGTCTGCATCAGAAGGCAAGCTGGCACTTACACACCTGGCCTGGGAAGTTCCTGAAGGTAAACAACCAGCTCTCCACCTGCCCAGGCAACAGAACAGTTCAATCTGCAAGCCACCTGCTCTTTCAATCTCCTATTCTGTAGAACAGAAGGAAGCTAGTTAATTACATACAGCACACATAACGAAGGCGTGCATTACAACTGTGCGTTACCACATTCTTACACTGACTTTGGTAGCAGAGCAGGAGCAGAAACACTCAGGTCAACTTTACAGTTGCTATATTCTGACTCTAATGCTTAATTTCTATTTCAGAAAAAAAATAATACATAAAACTACCTACACATCATCAGAAAATAATCATATTCAGTACTGCTAATATGCTAGTGGTGCCTATACTTTTAAATAAGTGGCCATTAATCAGACAATGAGCTCCTGAGGACTAGATCCACATTTTAAGGGACTGCAGAATCTCAAAATCAACGTATTGCAAAGCTGAAAATTTCAAAGCATACTGTCTCTCTAGAACATTTTCATCCCATGAAGTAAATAGTTCAATTGTGTCTTTTCACAATATAGAAAGGAAAAAAAGAAAACATCAAGGAGAAGGAAAATCATTAGCAAATTGCAAATGTGTAGTCAGAATCTATTTGGAATCAGATTTGTTTCACTTTAGTGATGCTGAATTTCCATTTTATCTGTTTTACATAATCACCACAAAGTAAGGTGTAAGGTTAAGTGAGGGATAAAGAAAGTTTGGCACAAGTGATGCAATAATTACCAAGTGCTTGAATAGTCAAATACTGTACCTCCCAGGACACAGCCTCACTGCAAGGTGTTTTTATCATGCCCCCTTCCACTGTGACCAATGGCCTTGAAGAAATCAGTTACGTTGAGATTGAGAATTAACAGCAATTTGAAAATAAAACACATCATATGTGTCTTAAACACACATTTATGTGTGTCTGAATATTTGTACCTCATACTCATCTCTCAACAGTTTTAGAAAGTATATGTTAATTTATTTCACATATGTGTATTTACATTGGAGGAAATTCACAACACGGAAAATACAACATTTACACATTCACAAATATACAGTTTTGCACTCTCTCCCCTGTCAGGACCAGGCACTCAGCTTCTCTATCTTTGCAATAATGACAACATCAATTCTCGGTAGATCAAAAAACTGGTAGGTGTGGTAGATTTTAAGAAGCATCATTCTCTGTATGTGGTGGTTATATACTTCAAGCTGTTAGAAGGCAGGTTATTTCACTGAAGAAAAATGCCTCTTGCATGGCATTTGCATAAGCTTCTATAAATGATAAGCACATAGGTTTGTTTCTGGTTTACCATGCTATCAGTGATGCTTACTCTATAGAGTTCAGTTATCCTTGTAGTAGTTATTAAAGTTGATTCGCAGTAGAAAGTCCTCCAAATGCGGTTGGTATCCTCTATTTACAAGCTTTGTTACCACTGGAAGAAAAACAAACCCAAAAAATAAAATAAGCTTCAACTAAGATTAGTATTCTAAAGTCAGTGTTGATAGTATTTGTGCATTTTAACTTAAAAAAAAAAAAAAAAAAAAGCAGCCTAATGCAGAAATCTGAAAACAATGGAAAAATGGAAACAAATGTCTTATTTTTGCATAAGAAAGGTTCAGGATCTCTTTCTGGAATTACAAAGTATTTCAAATAAGATTGAAGAGAAGGATTCTGTGTCAGTTCTAAGTGAAGCTGTATTATTCTAACAAAGAAATGCTTTCTCAAGCTGCTTTCACAATAAGATGGTATATTCTTATCATAATGTCAACTGACCAGGAAGCCTGTTTAGGTCCTCTGATGACCTCTGTGAAAGAAGAAGCTCTGCTGAAGTTTTCTTGACGAAAGTCCATTGTGAGAAAGAAAAAACAAAGAGACATTCCTGGAACAAACCCCTCAAGCTCGATGAATGAACAAACCAACTGCTCTAAACAACCTTAGTAACAGAGGAAAAAAGGCAATAGAAGCTCCCTACGCTCGTAAACATCCCATGCACTAGTATAAAGGGAATCAGCAAGCAGCAGTAGCATGCAAGGAAGACGGGAAAGTGTATAATTAGAAGTTAGGGCCTGAGCCAAAGCCATTGAAGCCCAGACTACTTTGTATTGGCTTTCAATGGATTCTGGATCAACCCATTGTGACAGAGAGCATTTTACAGTACGTGGTGACTGAAGGAACGAGTGTAGAGGAACAAGCACACATTTGTTTTGTAGTGCTTAATGAAGAGAGTGTAAAGAACTAGGTCACTCAGCAAATTTCCTTACGGAATGGTCTATTAATCTCTGTCCATGAAGCAACCATAGATCTCGTAGTATGGGCTTAGGTGGCTCCCAGAGGTGTTCTGACTTCCTGTAGAATTTGGAAGCAGCCATTCTAACTCATCCTGAAATATCTGTTTTTGGTCCTTTGACACCATTTTTGGACACCCTTAAAGAATAAAAAGGGCAGCTCATTTCCTGAAGAATAGAGTCTGACTAAAAAATATTCTAGAAAAATAGATCTAAGAAAAACAGTTGCACTTCCTTCAGGAGTTAAGGAATTCCTAAAAAAACACCCAAACCCCATGAACCACCTTTGTACTCAGGGGAAGGGTAAGTAACTTCTACTAAAATCACAAGCAAGATCTGAAAGAGAAATGGAAAGAAAAGACAGATCAACCATTTCTTCACATTATAGGCTAAGCTGACAGTGAGAAGAAATTTTATCACGTTAAAGGAAAAAACATTTGGAATGATGTGCAGGTGAAAAACACTTCCCTGGAGCACTGGATATAAGCTCTAACTAGTGCTAGGAGGAGACTCTCTGAGCTTTAGTCCAACATGGGAATCAGAATTTTCAAATCTCGTAACAACAGTAATACTCAGCTAACGCAGACATGTCTAAAATTACTTCTAAATGGTATCTAACTACCTCTCATTGTGGCCAATAAAAAGTTCCAGAACTCAATTCCAGAGAAAAGAAAAATGTGAGCACATAGATAGAGCTAAATACCAAATACTTATTTTGCAAATTAGCAAAAACTTATTGTCAGTTTTGGGATATCTGTTAGATTTCTTGTGTGGACATTTTAACTGATGGATGTGCAGATGTTTGCAAACCATGATAAAGCAGTTTTCATTTGGGAACTACATCTTCTAAAACACACTAAGTACAGACATTTTCCTACTTTTATCTTATACTTCCAAAACCTCCTTGTAATTTTTTCAGTTGTCAATTGACTTTTTCTTCTATCTAGAATTTATGCAATTTCTTACCTTTGAATAAGAAGTGGGAGTAATACTTGAAGGTATTGTATGACTGCTGCATCAGACCAAAGTTGGGATGAACAGCCATTTGCTTCCCTGTGTCGAAGCTCCACGACTGGGAGATCAGCTGGCTGCGGAACTTCAAAATGAGGCTGAAGATGCTATGGATAATGTTCATCACAGGGGCTGCCTTCTCTGTCAACAGACCCCTAACGGAACAAAAACAACTTTAGAAATGCAGTTGACACGATTTATTGCTTGTAGGGAGAAAAATACAAAGCGGTGACAATCCTTTAGGTTTCCTCTTCACTTGCTTTAAAAAAAAAATTCACGGGACTGCAGCCAACTGTAATTGATTTTAAAAAAGGTGCCTAAACCTAACATCATTCGCTTGCACTTCTAAAGAACTGATATTTGTATTGGTTTGTTTGATTTCTAGGATGATATCTGCATTTGCAAAAGAGATGACATTTAAAAACATTATCATGCTCTGAGTTTCCTTAAACTTTAATCCCCTCTCATCCCATCAGCTGGTATCCAAACAGTAACTTTAGCCAAATTTTTTCTTATTAAAACTGAGAGTCATGAAAGGACAGATTTCTTTTCTTGTTTATAATTTTCTTGTTTATAATTTCTGTTCTTTATCATCTCTTCTTCCTTCATGTCTCCACTTTATCATTCCAGTGTATACTCTTTAAGAAAACAAAAAAAACAGACCTCCTGTCCTCTTATTCACAGCACCCTTCTGCCTCATATATGGTAACCAAAGGGCTAAGAGCTTGTGATTCCTAAAAGACAGATGTCTCTTGCGCTGCTCATAAATCTGGACAGAGGCATCAGGTCACATTTATTCCTTCAAAGTCCAGTCCTGGTCACTGCACATTTATTAAAAGCATATATAATGTACAGAAGAAGCATTACAATCCTTGAGCAAGGCTTACTCGTGCACATTATTCATGCTGAATGAAACAGCATTCATTTACAAAGGCTATGACAACGATGGGGTGAAAGAAAAACAGAACTGTGGCAAGTGTGCCCTTAGTTTTCAGGTTAGAGCTGTCCTGAGTGGACTTGAAGATTCCAGAGGCAGGGTGAACTGGAGCTGGAAGCAACTCCAAGGAGTCTGGGGAAATGAAGAGGACAGGTAGCTGAGGAAAAGCACCAAAGCACGGACTTCATACCGTGCCGTGAAGTTTGTTTCCCTTACTTAAACTTTCATATGTACAGACTACTGAGTATGTCAGGTAGAATTCACTTCTGCACAAATACGTTAGGCTAGACTGGCAGCTCCGTTAACTTAAATATATGAAGCAAAAATAAGTATGGTAGCTTGCCTGAAGATTGCTTTGTTGAGGTATTCAGCGTGTGTTCTGTGAATTTCTTCCAGGTTGCCTACAGAAGACAGTTTGTTTCCAAATTCACACCATGTAACATGAAGAATCTGATTGGCAATGTAACCTTGAATAACTTTCACAAAATGCTGCATTTCATGTTTATACAGCTGGAGCTGTCGAAACTGAACAGAATTTGATGCACTACTCACTAAAGCTGAAAATAAAAACAGAAATATATTATCATCAGCACCCAGGGAGACTGCCTAAAATCAGATTTTTAAAGGAATGAAGGTTTCTGTCAGTAGAGTCTGTTTAAAATGCCAAGGAAGTTTCTTTTAAAAATTGTGGCTTTTGAAGCTTGGCATGACTGTTCATAAGTGATTGTCTAGCACAGGGTGCTAAAAGCGTTTTAAATAGGATGCTCGCTAGTTCACTCATTATACTTACCAGTGCGTTTTAAGTGAAACCAAACATCCTTGAGAGTCCACACCATGTGCTTCAGCTGAAGCAAAAAGGAGAAGATCTTGTTGTATTTGTTCATGCAGCTCTCAGTAATGACAATGTTCAGAGGCCAGTCAACCTAAAAGCAATAACAGTGCTATCATACCACATTTTTGTGTTAGAAGAACATTTCAGATACTTCAGGAACATTCAAATTACTGTAAGTATTTTAATAATGTAACGCAATGGCCAGGTCAAGTAAATCCTGTAATTTCCATTACACTTTTTTTTTTTTTACTCTATTCTTAAAAGTATTCCATTATTAAGAACATATTCACTCTACTGTGGTACATAAGAACCATGGTATAATTGCAGTACTACGACCTTTCTCCATGCTTTCTTACCTTGTACCTTAGCTCTAAGCAACTCAGAGCATCAGGCGCATTGGGCTTGAACACTTCTGGAAGGTACTTGAGGGCGAAAGAAAGATTGGAAGCAAGCTGGGTGTCACCATGAAGACTGTACTGTAATGCTTTATTTAGGATAGAATTAAGAACCAGCGGATTCAGCAATTCACCAGGTGTTTGTCCTGATCCAAGCTAGGGGTAAAAAACCAAAAATCCTAATTACACAGTATTAATAAACAGTCTTGGCTCCTGACCACAGGTGAATTAAAGCAGAATGGTAAAGTGGTGACTATCCTGCCTTGCTCCACTGTTCTGACTTGCAGTTTCTACTTCTGCCACAGGGATGCATAAACAGCATAAGAAGCAACTTCTGAACTATCCGCTGCTCACAGCATGCAGGTAATCTCATACCTGTACTGATTTATTTTGATATGTTGGACTGCAGGAATACAGCCTGCATCCCTACTGTAGGGATACAGCCTTTAGGCTTTAGTGGGGCCGAAAGCCAGCGACAGGACTGGTGTTATCCACCTGACTGCAATCTGCCTATCTCATCAACTCAGCACCCTCAGAAGATTACAAATAAAGCTATTCATCGAGTCTAAATCCCCAACTGCTTTCCCTAGTTGGGTCCAAGCCATTCTTAGGATTCAGAGAAATGCATTAACTATACATAGCTATACAGCCACTACCTCCACTGGCAACCAGCTGTATTAACCCAGGCTATTCCTCCCACCTCACTGTCTTCCCCATGAACACAGGGGTAAGTCATGAAAACACTGTCGCATCAGAGGGCCCAGCACTCTCTTCAGATGCCCTCCCCTCTGCTCTATAGGACATCTGAGGTAAGAATAGGTATTCTGCGACACAGGCTTTTCCATTGGATTTTAGCAAATGGCAACAGGCTCTTCTAGCCCTGCTGCCAGCAGATGGGAGGGGACAGAGCAATAGTGCAGCAGTTTTCCCAGAGAGAGTGAAATACCCTTCCATGACTGCTTATCTGTCAAAGTTTGAAATTATTATCTTTGATGTGCCAAATCCTTGTACTCTCTCTACTGCTGGAATTAGCAGTAGAAAATACTACTCTCCTCCTTGGGACCTCCTTGGGCATTGCCATCCCTTCCAAGCAAACACCTTTTTTGCCTCAGCCCTTACAACATTAACATAGTTCCTTGCTGTAAGACTTCTTGGCATGGCACAAAGGAGGAAAACAGAGCAAGCCAGGATTCTAATTCACACCGTTCCCTCATTCTTATCCAAATTAATCCAGAGGTGTCAAGCTAAAGCAGACAACCCAAAACCAAGGGTTAAGACAACAAAACAAATACCTTCTCAAACAACAGGTCACTGAGTGACTGAGCAAACTCCCCGTCTTCCATTAACAAAAAGTGTCTCAGTGCTTCAAAATGCTTCTCTACATTCAGTTCCACAAAGTAGTAATCAACTATTGCTTTGTTCACAAGAGAAACACTAAAAATAAAAACAAATAAAAGGTATTATTCTTACAAGCAACTCCTTCTTTACTGTTAACATTCAGCTGTGGCTACATCAGATTAATGCTCCAGTATCTAACTCCGATATCCAAGACAGGATGGTATTCACATAAGCAAAAAAAGATGAGACAAAAAAATCTTCATTCAGAACATATCTCAGAATTAAAAGCTACCACTTCATATAACTGGGTTTTGAGCAGTACTGTGGAAGTATTTTAAGACTGGCTATATATAATGATCTTTAGAACACGCTGCTGGGCCTGGAGCAACATTTTACCAATAGCCTTCTGTCTTATCTCTGTCACCTACACAAACAGATTAGGAATTATTAAATCCCTGAGAAGAATATCCTAATTGGTAAAGCTCTGACACTAAATATTGAGGGCAGGTCTATACTCCAGTTTGCAGTACAGTGTAGGCATTCAAGCTAGCTTTAAATAATTTAACTTGCATATCAGGGACAGGCTAATCCTGCCAGCACACAACTCAGGCTCGCTTACTTTGCTTTGCTGAGTACATGAATCTGTATACAGATCATGCTGGTAGCCAATCTGGATGTTTAAAACTAAGTTAGATAATTACATCTTTCTACAGTGCACCAAACTTTGCGTTTAGCATACTCACAGTTAGTAAATGGAATCCAAACTTACGAGATAGTAGATTCCAAAACAGGAAGCATTTCAACACATCTGTGAGTAACTGTTTTCATGACAGAAGCTAATTTTGTACATAATAACAAAAACTTTTCTTTAAAATACCATTAGATATACTAACAAAATGGTCCAACGCATATATGATTTCCCTATATAAACCAAATAGTAACAAGAACAGCTTCTATTTAACTTCAAAACAGCCTCGAAGCTGGAGTTCCCATAGAAACACAAAATACATCCTTATCAATATGCATGAGCTTTCACATAATCGAAAGATTATTCTTTTTCTCCCCTTATCTTTGATCTGCCAAATAAAAGTGAGCACAAACATTACAAATAATACACCTTCTTTTTAAAAGAACAAGGAAACCAATGGTGTCAAAACTACTGCTGCATAATGCAGGAGTCTGAGAGCAAACACTTCCCTCCAAGCCCCTGTATTTTAAATAGACGGTCAAATTTTTAATTTACAAATGAAAATGTAAGTTTATGTTACTATTTATAATGCAAATCTGAACTTTTTAGTTAGTAATGGTCCATCCACTGAACCAGTTCTGGGAGCAAAGAGAAAATTTAAGCGAACAGCTCTATGCACAACTCTTGTCTCAAGAAAGAACTAATAAAGAACATGATGTTAATTGCTAAATTATGGATTCACTATCTCTAATGAATACTCACTGAGATACAAGTGGAGCAGTAATAGAACGCTTCATCAGCACTGGCAGAGACAAGAGCTCACTCAGCTGTACAGCTGTTTCATCTGTTGCTGACTGTACCATAGGATCCACAGGAAAAGTGTACGATCTCGGTATCACATGATGCAAGAGATGGGAAACTGGCAGTTCTGCTAAATTTAAAAATATATAAACATTGTATGTTATTATATTTAAGCAACTTGATAATCTGTTTCTATAAAACTCTACAAACCCCTCTAGGATAGAAAATCATAATGTGTCAAAATGTATTTCTCATTTTTGTGCCTAGAAGCAAACTGTTTGGCTACTCCAGTTCATAGTACTGGTAATTTACTGGAAATTCAGGTATTTTTTCTGGCACTCAGCTTTCTTGCTCAAGTTTACCACATCTTCTATTAATCTACTGTTCCAACAGTTCTACTCACACATCAAATCGTAACTATCTTGATATTTTTCAATACAATACTGATCCGATAAGGCTTTCAAATAAGCTTGTTCTTTCTTCCATGTATCTTCCTCTCCCTCTTCCTCCTCCTTCGCCTTGGGAGCATTAGCTTCAGAAAATGAAGTTTCCTCAGTCACGGTATCTTTTGGAATTGCTTTTTCAGGTTCTTCTGCCTAAAACAAAAAAATGGTCAAATTTTATAGAGAAGCTGGCTTTGTCTGCTCACACTTAGTGTGTTCTTACAGGTAACTGACTAGTTGTTCCAACTGAAAATAAAAGAGCTGACATGTAAAAACTATACGGTATTACAGTGATTACTAGATTAGGACAGAAACTACCAGTGTGTTTACTCCTTCAAAGGAAAAGGAAGTCTTCTCAACAAATACTTCGTTTCTTACCTGTAAACTCTGTGAGGAATCTGGAGAAGGGTCCTTGTTGACCACATTTGCAATTACTGTAATTACAAGTAAATTAAAGAAAGCATGTACTTAGACCCGCTAATAATACTTAGTTCATACTTCAGATCTGCTCCCAAAGTTCTTCAAAATTTCTCTATAGACTACCAAAGAAACAATCATCCCAATAACTGTCCCTCCCCACAGTCCCACCCAGGCAGTTTCACGCATGTTCTCTACTTGAGATCACACGAGGTCCTGTTTTGTGAAGTTTCAGACTAGGATTTTTAATGCTCTGTTTCTTGTATATAGGAGACAAGACTAAGCTCAAATTCTTTCCTCTGAATTCTAACAGCATCCGACAAGTTATGCAAGGAATTAACTAATAAGTGCCCATTTTGAACATAAACATCTACAGTTACTTTCATGAGCCCTTAAACAAATGCTGACTGAATAAAAATTTTATTTTACCTTCTTGTTTCTCTTCCATTATATTTTCCTTTTTGTCATCTTTAACATTAGCATCAGTAAATACTGGAACACTGTCAGATGACTGCAACTGCGGCAAAGTCTTCTCCTTAACTTGTGACGTTTTTGCTTCCTTTCTGCTCCCTTCATCAGGAGGTAATTCTTCACTGTACAGAAGTGTCTGAACTGTGGAGTCAGATGAAGGACCCAAAATGGTTTTACGATGAGGTATTGGATCATTTTCTGTAGATGGGGCCCACTTCCCTATTTGGATGCTTGACTGAGATGCGTGACCAAACGGGCTCCAACGAGATTTCAAAGGCTCTGTGTCTGAAACCAGTTCTCCAATTTTGATGTGCGACTGTGAAGCATGCCCATGGATGTTCCAACGAGGTCTAGCTGAGACCACCTCTGACACATTTTCACCAATTTTGATATTGGCATCAGATGCATGACCATGGACGTTCCATCGAGGCCTTGTAGAAGCTACATTTGACACATACTCTCCAACCTTAATATTGGCTTCTGAAGCATGTCCATGAATGTTCCACCTAGGCCTTGAGGGCTCTACTTCTGAAGCATATTCCCCAATTTTAATATGAGCTTCAGAAACATGCCCATGAATATTCCACCGTGGTCGGCTAGATTCAACTTCAGAAGTATAGCTGCTGATTTTTATATGGGAATCTGAAGAATGCCCGTAAGGACTTGAACGTGGCTGATTAGTGTCCACATGAGGTACATATTCTCCCACTCTAATGCTGGCATCAGATGCATGTCCATGAATATTCCATCGAGGCCTTCTGTACTCCACATCACATACATTTTCTCCAACTCTAACACGTCCCTGCCAAGCTGCAGACGGTCTGAGAACTGTATTAAAATCATACTCATTTTGCTGATGCAATGGTGCACTGTCTTCTTCCAGCGCTCCTCTCAAGACAGGCTGATTTTCACTTACCTGAGACGTCTCAGAAAGATCTGAGTTAATATTTCGGAATGCCTCATCTAGCAAAGATCCTTGTACGCTAATAGCAACACGTTGTTCATCTTGTGGCTTTGATAAGAAATCTTCTATATTCACATTGGATTCAGGCAAGGAATCAGCACTGTACAGTGGACTGCATGCTTTCTCTGGACTTTGGAGACTGCTTTCAGATCCTGCTGCTTTAGGTTGAAAATGCTGATCAGCATTATTATTTGTGGGCTCTGGCATGGGCAGTGCATTGTCAGCAGAAGTAGCATATTCCAGTCCAGGTTCAGATTCTTTTCTGCCAACTGTCTCATCAGAATGCAGAGGTTTCACAGAAGACACCTAAAAAAGAAATACTTACTACACTGCATGGCTAGTCACATAATCAAGCTACTTATTAGGGCGCCACTTTATTACAAGTAAGATTTAAAGTTTTCCAATTTTTCAGATGTACTACAAATAATGTGATAACTGCTTACCCTGCTGTTACAGTGAACCTTGTGTTTACTGAACTGAAATGAACCATGAAATGAACTCCCTCGAGGGAGACTTGGAACAGCAACCTGCAGTTTATGTAAGAAAATAAACACACCTCTGACTGTGGACCTTTCCCAACAGGGTTTTTGTCTAAAGCCAACTGGCACTGTTTATAAGGAAGAATATCTAATTTTCTCCTGTAGTTTCCATCTGGAAGTTTTTCAAGCATTTCCTGTAAGTAAAAATGACAAAAGCAAAAGTCTTTAACTACCCAGTACCAAAGTTTCTAAATCACATTTCTTAAATCTTTTCAGGAGATACCTCGATGCGTTTTTGATCTTCTAATAGAAACTTAAGACGGGCTGTTTCCAACTTGTGTCGCTGGATTTTCCATAACGCTCTTTGTTCCCTACGGGCTGCATCATCAGAAAGTTTGCTATAATGGTCAATTAATTCCTGCCTAAATGAAGGTAAAAATAAAGCTAAGTTAGAGATTTTCGCATACTGGTTTTCATCTTCTAAAGAATAAGACCTTTTAGCACTTCAGAACTGAGAAGCAATTTTTTAAAAGTAGAAGCCAGAGGTGGAAAAAACAGGACTGTATTCTTAGTCAATATGTATTTCTGTAACTATTCTTACTAGTTCACTCATTTATCTTAAGTATTTTTAGATATAGTGGAAGACAGTGGAATACAACTAGATGCACAATAACAGCAATTCAAATAATTATCAATCTGACTCCTCTGTCTGCTTTTTACTTCTGCTTTGACATACACATGACCATTTTTGCTGTGGGATCAGCTTTTAGCACAGTTAATTTTTTTCCTGAAATTCTGATCATAATAAAAACCATACTGGCACAAATCAGTGGGTCCCGGATTTTTGGGCCACTGACCATTCCTACATCACAAAATTTTGATTAGCTCATGGATTACCAAAAATCCTTACATCCATCTTTTAACTGGAAACATTACCTTTGTAGAGCAATGTCTGGGAACTGCTAGTACCATAAATTTTAATATACGATAACTTTTTCTGAGGTCTTTCTGATGGTTTTGGAGTATCCAAGTTTTGGGAGACTACTCAGATACATTTACCTTGCCTTCTTTTCCAGTTCTTCTTCTAAAGCTTTCAGTCTTTTTTCTCTCTCTCTGAGCTCTCGGGCATAGCTGAAATCATCATCAATCTCCTCTTGCTTTATTGCAAGGCGACGCTGCATAAATATTTAACACTTTTAAAAGCCACTCTCAATACCAGCTGTAACACACACATCTGCAAGAAGTTCTTATTTGTACCCCATGAGCTATTCATTCAACTGCAGTACAATAAATCAAGATATCCTTTCAATTATTTGCCCAAGAAATACAGCTGGCCTTTACACACACAGAAATACCTCTTGGTCTTTTGCAAACTGCTCTTTCAATTTCTGAAACTGTTCCCGTTTCTTTGCATCCAAAGCCATTCGTTCTGATATTTGTCGATCTGTATTACAATATAGATATTGTTAGTTTACATTAACAAACCCACTAGAAAACACAGGAGACAGCACTGCGACTTACCATTAATGGCTTTTAGTACTTTGCTAACAGTTTCTCGTGCATGAACAATTAATTCTTGTTTGGCTATTTCCATGCGCAAATCCTAAAAAAAAAAAACCAACCAAACAAAAATAGAATCATAGAATTGTCCAGGTTGGAAGGGACCTTTCAAATACAGGTGGGATTTTTTTCTATTATTTTAGACTTGCAAATACACTGTTGCAAAGAGAGGTGCACACTTGATAATGGTTATTAATCTATGATTACCATACAGAAATATGAATAAACCAATTAATTAAATGGAACGTCTATAAACAAATACTGAAAGTTAATATTCCAGACCTTACAACAAACCAGATCCATCTGATATATACATTATATTGATGGCATCTGAAAGAGAGAAGTCTCCTTATAACGAAAAGAGTTCTGAAGAAAACAATTAGCTATGCAAATTATAAAAAGATTCTGATCTGGTTGTCACATTTGTTAAATTAGAATCTAACAATCTTTTCAGTACTCTTCCAGTAGGAGGACAAATCTGCTGCTGCAAAGAACTAAGATGGAAGTCCAAAACTCATTTAATACATGCAAACAGATGACAACACACCACCTATCCTTTTAAAAGCTATATTAAATAAGTTTATTTGCTGCGATAACAATTCAAACAGCAATTGACCAATGAAAAAGTTCTAACGAAAATTACAAATTCTTTCAAAGTTATAACAAAAATGAAAAATTAGTATTAAAAAAAATCCCAACAACAAGGTCTTTATTCTTTTATTCATTTACCTTTTCCTCCTTGCTTATGGAACTGTATCGGGCAATTCTTTCCATTCGACCTACGTACACTGCACAATCTCTCTCTATTTCTTTCAGTTCCTCAAGCGAAAAAATAACTGAAATCCGGGGAACAGGTATATCTGACCAACATATATAATGCTGAAAAATGAGAAAAATGAGAAATTTCCTTTTAAATACTTTTTTTAAAATTGTAAAATGTTAAGATTATAAACTCATGTTATGTACTTTTTCTTAACTTAGCAATGCTTCAAGACACTGAAACAGGATCTAAAATTTTTATTATCAATTTTAGCATTTACATCATTCGAAGTAGGAGACAGAGATATATCGTTCCAGAACCTGGATCACAGGTCAAATTCTCAGGGTTCCCACTTTCCCACTGAATTGGACAGGAATCTAAAATCTGATACATAACATTTATAGTAGTCATGTTCTAAATGACTGAAAGTTTGCTTTTCTGAATATCCAAATTAACTGAGTCTGAGTAACTCAGCGCTGAATGCCTCTCTCCTATCAAAAGTTCGATTTTGTTCATTTATGTTCCCCACGGATCCCCACTTAATAGGAACTGTCTGGAGCATATCTAACACACACCTACAGGAGAGCGCTCTGTACCAGACATCTCTCTCAAAAATATGGCCAGTTCACATTGCAGAGTACTTGTTCTCTAAGTATCTTAGGTCTTTCTGCTCCACACCAGCATCCCTAAATCTCTGAAGCTGTTCTATGCAGTACAGAAAGATAAGTGAGCTATATAAAAAGAAAAGAGCCCACAAGCATGGTCACACTGGATTCCTCAGTCTACTGGTAAAAGCCAGAAGACGGGATGCCCAGAGCTGCGTTCCTGGGACTGTGTTAGCCTTAGCAAAAGGGAAGAGCCAGCTGTTTAGGGCATTATCATGGAAAGGGATGAAATGTGACTGGCACTCTCAGACAGATGGAAGAGGATTGAACCCGGGTGCCCCGCATCCTGGGGGAATGTTCTATCTATTAAGATACTGGGTTAGTAACTGATAAAGCTATAATTTATAATGGAAATAATAGCTGACACTGTTTTATAAAAAGCCCAGTACTACTGGCGCACCTGAGTCATGATTTGAGAATGCTTATCAGAGCAGACTCAGGAGAACTTGCAGAGGGTCATCTCATTTGAGACATTATGTTTATGCCCTATATCTGATATCAGGTATCTGATACTGAGCTGCTCAGCTGTGTCAAGACTGGGCAGCTCTGATCTTAAAAAGAAAGAGAATACTAGTTACTGGAAAGAGTGTCTACAGACTTTAGGCACCTCTGTGATTGTTTCACTGTTAAGACATATATAGAGAAAAGGGACGACAAAGTAGTCTAACATATTTTTCTTATCAAGGACAAGACTTGTTCTGCAAAATATGAATAAATAGAACTATTTAAGCACTTCTTGGAAATGTAGGGATAGAGCCAAAATACAAGAGCTATGCAGAACTGAGTCAAGACCTGGTAAGTGAGGCATCTTTAAACCAAAAAATAGCAGTATGAGTTGTGCGAAAAATGGAAGGCACTTGCTTGGAAGCCTAAAATGTTTCTGCTTTCAATACAAAAAAAAAAGAAGAAATATAGTACGTGCGCTGGATATGATAAATTTGATGCTGTTCAAAATTTCTACTTCTGCAGTGAGGTTTTAGCAATTAGAGTGGATAATCGGCTCACAAGTATCTGAGAGCAAGTAATTGCCTTTCATGAATCAACATCCTACTTATGCTATACCAGTTTTCAATAAACGAGCGAACTTGCTAAAAACCTAGAAACTTGCTCTAGAGAGACACGATTTTGTCAATGTAACAGGAAGGAACCAACCCAAAACTTACCCTAGGACAGCACAATTTCAGCAAGTTTATGGTTTTCCCGCATATGTACACATCATTAGCAATATGTTTAAGAAATACGGGGACACAATCTTCTACTTCTTTTGAAATCAAAACATAACCATGAGTCCAGTAATGTTTATCTACACATACAAAAAAAAAAGATGAAAGTATATCTTTTTAATTATGTAATTAACAGCACAAATTATATGAATTACAAATGCTCCATATACATACCGTACCTCTGAAACAAAGATAATCCTCATTCACCTGGATCATAAATTCTCCATAAACATCTCTGAATACACCACTGTATACCCAATCGTAGATAAATCTAAAAAAAATATATAATTGTACAATATTGAAAATCAATCCACTCGCCTTCTCAACTTTATTATAATCAAACAATAAGTATATTCTTTAAAACATCAAAACACGCAGGCTATACGCAGGATAAAAACCAGCAATTAAGTGCTGTCACATTGATATTTAAAGATACACACAGGTTGTGTCTCTACAGTTTTCTTAGAATAAACCATCTTTATATAGAACATTTCAGTGATAATTACTTAAGATGAAAGAACATTGCCTAAATTAAAACAAAGTTTTTATTTCTGTATATTAATTTACTAAGCATATATTAAAAATTTCTAGAAATCTTTGCGGCAGATGCAAAGCATAGGGAGAAATAAGCAGGAAGGATTTATTTTAAAGAGAAGTAACTTTATCAGGGAGAAACTGAAAGGGTATAAACCAAAGATGCAATACCAAGCATCTTTTCCCCAGACCTAGAGACATTTTTAATATACTTGCAATAATGAGAACTACTATTTTGGAATATTTTTTCATGTTTTTTCACAATTCCTCTGGGTGAAACCAAACTTTTGAAGAAATAAAAAAAAATAAAATTATCTGAAGCTATAGATAAAAAGGCTTGGAGCACCTTGAAGCTAATCTTTTCTTTTCTTACTAGTTGCAATACTATCAATGTTTCTAGATGTTGTGTCAGTGTAACAAACAGGAAGCATTTAGCACAGGAACCACCATTCAATTTTAAGGTTGTAAGTAAAAAGTTAAGAACTTTTAAAGTGTTAAATCTGATCTTTCAATGATTTATGTGAGCAATAACTTGTATTATTTAATTTCTTTCAGGTTAATAAATGAGTGGGGTAACACTTTCTGCACATAATGGCAGCCCGCTTCCATGACAGCCCTGATGTATGATTGATGTTTCAAAAGAGATCTGCAACAAATTTAGGAGTCAATGCTCTAAGTATCACATACTAGTAAGCATACTTTTATATTTTTTAGGTTCCTTGTGATGCCATGACATCCTGCCCTTGCCATTTCAGAAAACTGACTACCTTCTATAAATTGCAGGGCAGGAGCTGTGAAGATATTTCAATGAGTCTTCTGGTAAATCTGAAATTAAATTTCTCTGAAGAACATTTTATTTGGAAGGAATTAAAAACAAGAAGGGTGGCCATGGGAGGAATCTTAAATTTACACCATTTTGACAGATTTGTGTTTTCTCTCTCTAGTATCACTCCATCTATTAAGCATCATTGTAAACTGATGGCGGACTACAGCTAAAATCCCTATAAATAACTATTAAAAAAAATTTAGCATCTCTTCAGAAGTCTATAAACTAACGATTTCCAAATTGATGTCCACTACTTAACAAAACTGTTTCAATCCAAGGAACTCTACTTCCTACTGTTAGCCACATCTACTTAATGAATAACAGATTTTTTTTTTTAATTTTTGCTCACAAGAAAAAGAGAGTGGAAATAAGCACGAACTTTCCCAGTTTGTGCAACACCAAGAGAAACCTGTTAGCTGCCAGTTTCAGGACTTTACTACAGGTATGAGAAAAAACATAGAAGTTGTTTATTGAGTCATACTCCAGCATCAATTTCCAGTACCAGCAGCAAGAAGGAAGTCTTTCTTACATGTATTTATTTACTAATCTAGTCACATATAAAACCCTTGTGTTGCTACTAAGCTGGAAAAGAGAGGGAAAGAGGATTCAGCAACATGAATTAATTTTTATATGTATTTTGCAGATACAGCCATATTTGATATTTTTTCTGAAAACGTTAAAAGCCATTGTTAAATTAGTAGAGTTACTCACCAGATTACTAATTCAGAACTGCTCTTAAACACAATTATGCAGAGCACAGTATGCACGCACCTTGTGTATGGTTCACAGCTTGTCTTCAACAAAGACAGAAGAACTGGATAATGCTCATTGCTACAGTTGTTGAGAGCCTCTTTGTACAGATACGAAAGCAATTTAACACCCTAAAAAAATTGGAAAATATTCTAATATTAGGCAACAAACTTCACTACAACTTTAATAACAAAAGACTCATAAGTACACTGCTTTACGTGTTTTACTAGACACAGAAGGCAGGATTGTTCAGCCTGAAGAGAAGGCTCCAGGGAGACCTTACACCAGCCTTCCAGTACCTAAAGGGGGCCTACAGGAAAGATGGGGAGGGACTCTTTATCAGGGTGTGGAGTGATAGGATAAGGGGTAACGGTTTTAAACTGAAAGAGGGGAGATTTAGATTAGATATTAGGAAGAAATTCTTTTCTCTGAGGGTGATGAGACACTGGCACAGGTTGCCCAGAGAAGCTTTGGATGCCCCATCCCCAGAAGCGTTCAAGCCCAGGCTGGATGGGGCTTTGAGCAACCTGGTCTATTGGGAGGTGTCCCTGCCCATGGCAGGGTGGTGGGAATTAGATGGTCTCTAAGGTCCCTTCCAATCCCCAAACTATTCTATGATTCTATGATTCATCTCACTTCCTCTAGCTACCTGCTACCTCAAGCTCACTTTATAGTCACTGAAGGGAAACAGGTGTGTTTAGAGGTATGTTTAGAGTTGGATTAATTTGACTTGCAACAAACACTGCCTTTAGAATGCAGTGAAATGCACTGTAAGGCTTATTTTGGATCCTTTGTTTATTTTAGGAATTGAAAACACAGGAAAAAATTCCAAATTTTAAAATATCTGGAGAAAGGATCATGGTATTCTAACTGGAGGTCCAAGGTCATATCTTTGGTAACAGAGAGACAAACACTAAATATTTTATGTAAAATCCTACCTAATTTTGAACAATATTAATGTTGTAACCCAAACCAAACAAAAACAGCAAATTAATTATCACCGTGGGAAATGAAGCACCAGCTCCACCACTGATCCCCAGCGCTGTTGTTCCTATGCCACAAAGTTCAGCTAAATACCTAGAAAACAATATTAAATCATATGTAACAATTCCAACCAGAAGTCTCTGAGATCATAGTGATAAACTTTGCTAAATTTGAATGTCACACAACAACCCTACTATATCAGCTGAATGATAACAGGGATAACAAAGAAAATTAATATAAAGACCTTACATGTTTTCCCTAGAATCTTCTGGATATAAAGAAATCTTTCTGTAAAAACAGAGGAAAAATACTGACAGACCATGTAAGAATGCCTGTGTAACACTGTCTCTTTTAGTGTATATGGAGAAACAGATTGCAATTTTTCTGATGTGAAAAGCTTAAATATTTAATATCATTCTCTTACCGCAACTGACGACCTAATTTTCTGAAGAGAAAGCTGATCGTCAGAAGACTTAAAGTAGGAGGTGTTGACAAAACACAGGCTCGGTAATACTGAAGATACTTCCTCAGCCCACTTGTGAACGCCTAGTATCAACAGAAAATATATAGAGTCTTACTGTTAAAGCTGTTAATAATCTATGTCTCAAATCAATTGCATCAGTGTGAAAACAAACCTTTTACTAAAATAATTTGCATATGCAGGTAAGAGGGACTTGTATACCAAAGCAAGGGGAAAGCACGAGTTCATGCAACTTCAGACATTCAAATTGGCCAGATGGCTCCTCTATACTCTATACATCCAATGCATGGAGCCTGTACCCACACACAGTATAATAAAATATCTTGGTTCAGCTTCTTTGAATTGCCCTTTGAGGAGCTATTCATTGTCTAACAGCTATAATAGGAACCTAGGGAAAACTGTTTCATCACTTTCATGCCTAAACTGGATACTGGAAAAAACTCAGCTAGAACTTTTTTTAACAAGACAGAGATCTTCTTATTCAATTTCTGTTAACATTGCTGTAAATCAAATCTTCAGAAAGAATACATTTTCATAACCAATCCTAACTTAGTTCTATGGATTAGAAAGAGATGAAATAACTTGATATTACACAGTGTACATGCAGTTCAGCATAATACACAGAGGACTGACAGGGAAAATTTGCACTTAATTCTGAACTGAGAAAAAATTATTAAAGCTATTAAATATATTTCCCTATTTCAGTTTTTATTTTTTTTTAAAAATATATATATATACACACACATACTGTATTAAGAAAGTTCTTGTATTTTAACTTTATACATCTTAAGGCATAAACATGTAATGTTTCTAAAACATCTAAAAATAAGGTTACTTTAGTCTTCAACAGAACAAACAAATCACACTTCAGGTAACGAAGACCTTTTACTACATGTTTCAGTGCAAGCAACTCCCCTAAGCACCCAGAGCTGTGATTTAAACACAGTGGCACTGTTCATTGCTGACCTGGAATGAGCATTACACTTAAAATGCTTTGCAGTTTTGCAGAACAAAGAAACTCCGTCTTTACACAAAATCAGTTACCTTCTCTAACTGGACATTAAATCTAGATGATTTAATACGATTGTTTTACCTGAAACACAAGGCCTTTGCTGTATGAAGAATCTAAAACCGGCTGAAGAGAAAAACGACTCAGGCGTGTGTAATAGGTTCCATACTCTGCAACTTCTGACAGCAGGTTGTGCATTGTCTCCGGTGAAGTTCCAGACACATATACCCCCTCCTTTATCACAAATGTCTGAGCAGCCTAAAGGGACATAGGAAGCAAAAAAAAGGCAGATTCAAATATTTCATAGCTGTATTCTGATTTAAAATAGCAAACATTTATACACAAAAAGCAGACAAAATTTTTCACTTTAGATACTCTGATGACTGAGGCTATATAGCTAGGACAGTGTGATAAACTTATTAAACTGTAGCAAAATTTCAGGAGTATGAATAGTACTTCCAAATATACAGAATAAGACTCATTATCTAATTCCTTAAAGAAAATCCAATCTACAAAACTATTTGCACACCTATTTTCGAGTATTCATAAACCTATTTTCACTTAGAGGACTACAAATACTCTTAGCCTATTGCAATAACATCATTATTGCAATATATTGCTATTAGGTCACATTCAACTTTTTAACAGTATCTGCAACTGCAAGATCTCAAGAGAAATATATGTATTGAAGAGGAAACCTCTACAAAGAAAAAAGACGCAACTAAGCACAGTTAAAAATCTTCCATACCTGATTGAGTGAAAATGTAGTGGATACCACACCAATGAGGACATTCAAGACATCCTTAACGAGCTCAGGTTCTTTCATCAGCACAAGCTGTGGAAGCTGAAGTACAGTATTACTAAACAGTTGCAATTCCCCTTCTCGAAGTCTGTAAAATTTGTCAAAAGCTTCTCTCCCGGCTTCAGTAAGATAGGGTTCCTCTTTTTTACCAGGTGGGCTGTGTCAGAGTAAACACAACATTACAAAGTGATTATATGCAAAGAAGGAAATATATCTCCTAAAGAAAAAAAGGCATTTCAGAATTTTACACAGCCACTGTTGACCACAGAAAAAGCTACTAGTAATATAGTACATTTTCAAGAGAATGAGCATTCTGTCAATGAAACTGTAGCCCAAACTCAGTACAGTGAAGAAATAGGTAGATAATTTGAACATCAGTTCAGAGACAGAAACCTTGACAGACAACTAACTACCAGCTGCTTCTGTGGCCTTCCCTGATGCAGTTTTCTCATTAGGAAAATGAGGTCAACATATACCAGGGTTCCAGGGTCCACGACTTGTATAATGACTTGTATTAACACATTTTAGCTCTTCCCAATGAGGATCACTATCCCCTCCAAAAAAACTTCTCTTTCTAATTCTTTCAAAAATTCTGAATTCCACTAGCATGTATCACATGAAAACTGTCAGGCATGCGGTCTATATTTGACTCTAAAGATCCTTACAGTCTAAATTGCAGCAAGAAAAACTGTCTTGTACTAGGAACAAAGCCAGAGTGTGCTACAGTGGCTTTGAAAAATCAGATCAGGGAGTTGCTGACTTTCTGAGCTTCTCAGGCTCACAGCTGAAAAAAGACTGTATGACACTGCAACAGACACATCACTAGATTATTACTTAGAATTACAGAAAACATACAGCGCAGTTTCGCCAAGAATCAGGCTCACCACCATCCATCAGGAATGTAAGGAAGATACCTGCCATACCTGCCTTTTTTTTTTTCCTTCCATTTTAGGGAAGCAAGGAAGCTTTAACAGGGCTATACAGAGCATTCTCTCAGGAGATGCATCTTCTACTCAACAGTCAAAAGTCTAACTACACCATCAAGAAGTCTGTTATAACAATTTCTGATTTGGTTACAGAGAGGGAAAAGGAATACAACACTACAATTCTGGGAGATAGGGTTTAATTATTCTAGTGCTCTACAAGTACCACTTTCTCTTTCGAAACTGAAAATATGGAATCATTTTAGATTGAAATAAATTGCATAGTGCATAAGAAGTCAACTTAGTTATAAAAATGCTGCATTTCACACAAACAGCAAGTGTTCCCATAATCCCTTCAGTGTTTTTGACAAAGATGCAATCTGAGAACTAGACCTTTATTCCGTTCTCAATCATTAATGCATTATATTGAATTCTGTGAATTAAATATGAACATTTCACTATTTATACTAAGGCCACTCGGATCTAAGATGACATGCACCTTCATACATTTGCATATGATGCATAGTAAGTTTGCCAGTAACATCAGACACATACTATCCAATTCTTTCCCAACATCGTCGTTTGCTGGGTCCATATGTAAGCACTGCATCCCACAAGTCTATGTCTGGAGTCATGCTTGGCTCTGACTGAGAATCAGGAGTCAGATTGGATGCTGACTGGAATCCCTCATCTTCTGACTGGTCTATACTTTGGGGAACCTGTCAGAGAGAGTTCAAATGTTATATATGAAAACATTTTACTGAAGAAACACATGCTAATAAAGAAGATGTTCTGCTATCCAGTGACTCTACATATTCAATACGCATCATCCACCCTCCTCTTATATCTATTTTAAGTTCTTCCTGTAAGCACTCTTTTCATTTGCTAAGTCTCTACAGTATTAATGCCTATACGTAAAACAACAATCACCATCAAAATAACATACTGAGTTTGTCAGTGTTAAACTTGAAACTTACTCCTTTGGTAAGCATATAGTTCCACAAATTGACAATCTGAGGTCTGGATATTCAACAATATGTAACACTAATAAAATCATACTGCTCAGTATTTCGTTTGGGCAAATGACCCAGGCCCTAATTCTTCAGATTTCAAATAATTTTGTTAACTATGACTAACATAATTTGTTCCCTTATGCTTATTAACATACAGAAAATCTGCAGGTGTCCAAAGAGCGCATATGCCACATCCTCAACTCCCACTCAACAGGAGTTGTATATGCAGAACAGTACCCAATTTTAGCAAACAACAATCACACCCACATATGAAGCAGCATGTTCTTCAAGAAATTGCAAATTTTCCAGTCTGATGGAAAGAATACAGGACTTACTCTGAAAGGTTCTGCTTCCCCTAAGTTGCAACTTACATCCATATGTGCACATATGAATGGCACAGGGGTTTTCATTTTTAATGTGTCTGCCTTCAAGTTTCAATTAAACCCCCGAGTTAAAGGAAATGCAGGAACTATTCATATGTTAAGTAGAGGGAACAAAATGAGGATTAAAAGTACCGAAGTATAAAAAATCTACCTAGACACAATAAAAATGGAAAGAAAGAAAAAAAATCCAACAAATTTACCTAGTACCTCTTTGAGAGTAAAACACAGCAAAAATAAACAGAATGGACAGCAAAAGGGGGAAAAAAAGACACAGTATATACACTGAAAAGGTAAAAAGACAGTGGAAACTAGGAGGCTCAGTGACATACAATAACTGAAAAAAACCTTTTAAGATACAACAAGCCAAGAAGAAAACACAAGAAGTTAGGTAATGTAATCTGAACAGCAAAACACATACATTCAGACAGGAACGCTTATGCAGTCAGGCAGAACGGTAACAAGTAAGCAACAACACAACAGACTTCAATATACAAAGCAGGCAAAATTGCAAGCTAAAGATTACAAGGTGGGGAAGGCATAGATATAGCTGGTAAGGGCTTAACTTCATAAAGCCTATGGTCACATGATGGTTTTGTACACTGTTATAGGACAAGACCAAGGTTTGTGTTATCATACATCTCTGTATCCAAAAAGCTTAGCTGGTTCTCAGCAAAGAAAAGGATCCCTGCTCCATATTAAATTCCAACACTGTATGCTTCTATTACAAATTAAACTACTACGTATGTTTTAAACTATAGTTTCAAAGTGGCATATTGAAAGCATGCATATACTCTTAAGTCCAAAACAAATGATACCATACTTTAATTGCAAGTCCAGACAAATCTGCATTGTCAGGCACTGGTGGTAAATCCAACTTGATGTCCATATCATACGTACGGCTATGGACAAGAGCACCAAAGAGGGAGACCCGTGTTTCTTTCTCAAACTTGTCACCAGCAGGATAGTTCTGTGAGAACATCCCTATGGCAGGGAGTCCAGTGCCAGGTGCAGCCTCCATTATCTGAAGCGTCTTTTGAATTGTGTCATTGAACTGACATTCTTCATTGGTTATTAGAGATTGTATATCAGCTTCAAATACACTTACATCATAATAATCATAACCCTGATACTTGACATTTCTCCCAACATATTTGTTGTTCAGAAAATAGTCCCTTTTTTGTGGTACAAGCTGAGGAGGACCTGTTCCAGCGAGCTGTACTAAGAGATCCAAGACAGAATTAACTTCAGTAAACGGTAAGCATTCCGTTGTTTCCAGTTCCTCCACGAGATTCTCCAGTCTATCTGCTTGAGCACCTAGGCCACCAACCCTCAAGTTGAAAGACAGCATCAAAATTTTGTTTTTCACCGGAAGCCTGGAAACGTTTGATTGCAGCTTACGAGCCTCATCTTGGAAAAGGTTTATGAACAGAGCATTATAAGCAACCCTTTTCAGATTTTGCTTAGCCCTTTTCTTGCTGATCTTCCGCCTGCCCAGGTGGACCTTCCATGGCAAACCTGTCAAGTGCGCTTCACACAGATCATTGAACAACTGCGTAATGCTCTCCATTTCAAATCAACTTGTCAGGTTACAGCAGCTACAGTCTGGGTCTCTGGTTTCATGCAAAGACCTGAAAAACAGCAGGAAAAGGAAGAAACACTCGTAACGTGTATGAAAAATTGATGAGCATGCTTTAACTTCAGGGAAGACAGCCCAAAATGAGAGAGAACTGACCTAGCACATATTTAGGACATGAGCTATAAAAATAACACTATGACTTTGATCACAAGCAAAGTGATGGTGGTGCAAGCTTAATTCCAGACACCCAATTTTGCTTGGTAGATGCAAATAGAACAGAGATGGTTGTCCTGATCTAACACAGGACGCGTGTGGAACACCCGCAAAAGCTTCACCACACCAGCTCTTCTTAGAAGACCCCTGCCATCTCCCTCCCACCTGTCCAGCGCCCTCAGAAGCCACGGGGCCACCGCAGAGAGCGGTCGATGAGATGTGGGCAAGGAAAGGCGGGTGCTGATGGTGACAGGCAGCGCCGGGCTGGCCTGCGCGACACCGGCCGTCCCCGGGGGGCGGCTCTGAAGCACCCACCGAAAAGGTGGGGGGGTGCCGGCAACACCCCGGCGGCGGGGGATGCCCACGGATCAAGCTGGGCCCAGCTCTTCCACCCCCCGAAACGCCTACCAGCCTCACCCCTGGCCCCCTGCCAGGGCACCCCGACACCATCCCCTGCACCGTCCCGCCGCCCCCGGCCCCTTCCATCCTCCTCCGGCCGTACCTGAGGCGACTCCCCGGGGACTGGCGGGAGCGGGACGCCGCCGCCGCCGCCTCCTCCTTCCCTCAGCGCCGCGCGCGGCCCCGCCGACGTCACCCCAGCGCGACGGGCCTCGGTGTGGGGAGAGGCCGGCGGCGGCGGCGGCGCTGGGGCGGCCCGGGGCGTCGCGTCCCCCTGGCCCCGCTGTCGGGGCCTGCCCTCGCCGGAACGCAGCCCCGGGCAGAGCGGCCGGGTGCCACGGTCCGGGCCCGCCCGTCGGCAGGGGCAGGAGGTCCCCGGGGCCGCGGGCCCTCCCGGCCACCCCGCGATGCGGTAACGGCGCGTCTCCGGGCCCACCAGCAGCGCAGGGCGGCCTAAAGGCCGGTCCATAAAGCGCCGGATTAAGACAGCTGAAGATTTTTAAACCATTCCTGTCATACGTGTAGCGCTGTCACTCGGTTTACAAGGATAACTCGGTGAACCACGCTGGTATTGCGTCCCCATCCCTGGAATGTAAAGCTGCAGGCTGCTGACGGCGTTCCCAAACTCGCCACACCAAAAGTACTTTTTTAAAATCTTAATTCACGTTTTAATAAATTTGATCAAAAACTTAGAAAAATACACATCAGAATACAACACTGATAAAATTCAAACACTGGCTGTAGAAATCCAGTTGAACAAAGGCAGGTAAAAGGGAATGAGAGATTTCTGAGAAAATGCTTTTTCCTTCAAAGTGATTTATTGTCAAAAAAATGTATTTTTTTTTCAGGGAGTGAGAAGAACAACAAATCTGTTACGAACTTTTGTTTGTAACATGTTTGACACGGCTTTGAAACAGACTTTCGTTTCAAAATGTTCAAAGATTGGGTATCATTTCCCATCCAGCAATAACTGAAAACCAGTATGAACGAGGGAATCACTGCAAACAGTTAAAAAAAGACAACTGTGAAGGCAGATTTAGTTATTCAAATTACGTAAAGTTGATCCCAGTAGCAACACCTGTATAAACATAATTTGAAGCGTTTGAAATCAGAAGGTCATGTTATTGAAATCACAGTCACAGAAAAGTCCTCTTGAAAAGGAGCCCTAAATCATATCTGGAATGCTGCAAAACAAGGCACACTATGGCTATTGCCTCGGGATGGTTATTTAATTTTGAGAATTCACATGATGCCAGCCTTAGGCCACAACCAAATCTCTGGGAGGTTTAGGGTTTTATTTGTTATATAGACAATTTACATTTGAAAAGAGGGCAGAGTGAAGTCCTCTTTACGCTGCTTTATTCAATTATGTATTTGTAATTTTATATATGCAAAATATTTTCCGTTTTTCTCTTATGCCTGATGCAGTTCAGGAAATTAATCTCAACCATGCAGGTGTGATATAGCAAATGCATACACTATAGCTGCTCAGCTGCTTTTCTTTCTTAACTCTTTGCAATTGGCAATTACTCATTAGAAAAATTAAAAGAATAGACTGTGTTAGGTGAATCCTTTAAATCAGATTATGAAATGAAATTTCATTAATCAGAAGGACCTGTTGTTAAGTTTAAACTCCCAATGAAATGGTGGCAATCGCAGCACTGCAAGCACTTTGGTATTGTATTGAATAATATTAAAATGTTTTGGCTATTACGATTGCTCATTTCAGATTCCTGTCTTCTGGAATTCTTTAACATTCATGCACTCGAGCTACTGCATATGCAAACCTGACTTTAGAATATCACAAGTGACATGGGCCCCAATTTGCAGTAATGAAGTACAGGAGTTGTCTTCAAAAATGTCAGTCTTGAATAATTAGTGCCAATATAGAATTTGCAAGCACAATTCTCTAGCTAAGAATATGGATTTTAAGTATTTTAAAAACAGGAGACAATTGCAACTGGCTTTTTTTCTGTTTAGAGACTGACCACCTCTTTTCCTGATGATTTAAAAGGCAACATGAACAGCAACACATTTTCTTCTGCTGTATAGAATGATTCTGAAGTGAAGTCAATTTCTCGAAATCCCATCCTTCACTGAAAAGAACAGCAATAAGAAAAAGAGTTATTAATCAAGCTCATACCACAATTCCCAACCCCACAAGAACATTTTTAGTGGAACCAGACCACTGCTGTTGGCCATTTCTTCTGAAAGAAAGCAGGGCGTTTTCTTTCAGACACAGATGCCCGCCTTTACCAGTGTTTTGTTTTTTTTTTTCCTGTTGAAAACCAAAAGTTATTGAGTAGAGAACGGTTTCTGGACAAGTATGCTTGAAAACATACATACCTGCCCAATCTGATTCCTATACAAATGCAGCTATTTGTGAATGTACTTTAAGCATGACTCATCACTATTGAATGATTTGTGGACAAGTTAAATTAAATAAAAATGTAACCTGATTCTGCACTATATTCAGAAAATACATTAGCAATCAGAGCCAGTGCACATCTTATTAACCATTCTTTAAGCACATAGTACTTTAGTAGTTTCATTTCAAAATTTTGGAATAACAGTATTCAAAGTTCCCGAGGGTACAGTTACTACGCTACGAAATTCAGTGCTTTCTGGCTCAAGTAGCAAAATTAAAAGCATTTGAAGTTTCATCCTTTTCACATCAGATCAACGAGCTCCCACTGACTTTAATATCCCATTGACTTACAAGATCCAGCTGTATTTTATAATATTTTCAGAAACTTGCATGTATTCCTAAGAACTAAAGATAAAAACAGACAACTTACCTGAACACTGAAGCATTTTCCATTCCTGCTGAAATTGGTCTCTTAATATTTTTATTTTATTCACTTTTTCTTGGGTAGGAGGTACATAAACTCCAAAGTGAGGTGCAGATGCACCCACTAATGCTTTGGCTAGACTTTGCATTAAATTTCTCTCTGTGTCCTATTTAAGAAGAAAAAAAAGTACTCCTGGGAAGCAAACTTTCTTCATTTCAGTAATACATGAAATATTTTAAAACAGGCTTTTGTAATATTTGTTGCTAATATTAGTAGCAAGAATGACCAACTTTCAATTTGCAAATAAAAATGTGTCAAAATGGAGAATTTTTTTCTGAAAAAGGTAAATTAATTTTTACCTCCTGTAGAACTTGGGCTTTTTTTCAAATAGGGAAAGAGTATTAGTTTTTCTTTTGTGATTGAAAAGAAACAGTGCTGGGTTAAAGGTAAAAAATGTCAAGAGGGAAGGGGAGCATGGAGCTTTTTTACTTCACACATAATTTTTTCTATATTTGTACAAAATAGCAATATATTTTGCTTCATCAAAAGGTGATATTTTTTGGACTCCTGACAGTCTAAATCAATGTCATTTACCCACAGAAATTATATTATGAGGTGTCCATAGTATATGAGGATTATTTACATTTATTTTGAAGACTGTAACTCTATTTTATTTTTTAAAAGATACAAGTCTTTTTTTTTTCAATTATTCTAAAAAGCCAAGCCCATGTATTGGAAGATCCCCACACATTAGATAATCCTGTGATGGAGCTACCTGTGGAGTACCAATATAAAAGTCTCAGTCATTTTTTAAAGATGTATGTCTAACTTCCTTTTTATCTCCGAGTTTACCCTTCACAATATCAGTAATTCTTTCCATTTCATACTCCTAATTAGTAATGTGCAAATACACTATTTCTGTAGACTGTATATCAATGTACAAATTATATTAGCTTAGACAATTTACATATCAGCGCTGTAAATTAAAACAAATAGCAATTGAGAAGACTACAGAATAAAGCATGTCAAAATCCACTTAATTGGCAGCTTAATGAATAGTATGTCTTTAATTGGATACTTGCTGGGAAATGGATTAGAATAAAATTGCATACGTGGGCAATTATTCATTGTTTCTCATTAAAGAAGAACTAGAAGGCACAAAAGCAATCAAAAGTTACTGTTTCACAGAACACACAGAGAAATTGTGTTACTCACAGCCACAAGATGCTGCAGAGGCCAAGAGTATAAGTTGAGTTCTTTAAGAGATTAGACAAATTCATGGAAGATACACTCACTGGCACTTATCACACACTGGTCTGGATACAGCCTCCGACTTCCTAAATTTAGAAATCCTTAATGTGGTAGTGTATGGAAACACTGGAGTAGGGAAAGATCCATATATTCTTTATTTCCTTTCCCAGACTCTCTATCAGAGAAACAAAGCTCGGGTAGATTGATCCTCAGTTATGTATTATGGCGATTATGTTCACTTAAGCGATATGTGCCATTTTAGTTTCTTTTCTGCGTGATGGAAGTCGTGTGTGATAAAGAGGGGGAGAAAAGGAGAGGAAATTTAGTGTTTTATGATAAACAGGACAATGGGCTGCTTTCAATCACATTTGATGGAAAGAGGCCATATAATTAACAGACAACGAGTGTTTCTTTTCAGGAGACAACTCTGAGCTGTGAATCCCAAGCAGAAAGGGAAGTTAATCCCCAAACTGTGGCGAACTGTCAGAACATCTACTGTCTATAGACAGTATACAGACAGGCTTGCATTCACGCCTCAGCTTCTCAGTCATGCAGGCTGCCTACAGCTTGGTGTGCATCTGCGTCTGCCCTTCTTCTCAGGCCACTTGGGCTATTTGCATCGCAAACTCAGAGGTACCAAAGACAGTACAGATACAGACAGTATTTTCTACTGGGCAGCTTGAACCAGTTCATACCAAGCACACTGCTGCTTGATTTGAGTCCTGTCTTAGGCACTTTGAAGTACCACAGCTTAGCACCACTTACCTCGATCATTGCCAAAATTCGAGACTCGGCTAATCCTTGTAGTAAAGCAAAAAGCAGAGAAATCTCACTTATTCCAAGGCTCCTGTTTGGTCCAACAGCTATTACTGTCAAGTTAGGTTGATAACTATATGCTACAGGAAGGATGAATCCAAGTACAGCAGAAAAGAAGTCGTTTCCTTCAGCATCCTTTAACAACAGCGAGAAACTGTTTAGCACAAATGTAAAGCCCCAAATTCCCAGATACAAAATAAAACAGCAAGGTGAATCTCAAAAAGCTTTTGATTGACCTAGGAAACAGAATACTGATCTGTTTTCACAGCAATTTTTATATTCAACAGGCAGAATATTCATCTTTTCCTTAGTGTCTTCACACTGTAACTCTGTCTTCTTGAAGATGAACTACAGTAGCTACTGAAGGTTTCCTCAACCCTACGCATTCTAATACGCTCTAAAGAACTGTGAAGGAGTACTACTCTGCAAGGGTAAGAAAAGGAAATATTCTCAAAGGTCCGAATTGCAGTGAGGGGTGCAATTCTCGGTGTCATTTTATGAATTTGTAAATATATTCTACTATTTCTGTTAAAACGCTTTTCTCTTATGTTGTTTCCAGAAAGTGAATCTTACCTCTTTCCAGTTTAGAGAAATATAGTGTTTGGAGCTGCTCTTTCCAGACTGTTCTTTCTCACAAATATGTATCACGAGTATTTTTCTGTAAATAAAAAATGCATCTGAGTATTTAACAAACAACTTCCAATGAGATAAAAAGATATTTTCTTTCATCATTCTTTAAATACTAATTCATAATACAGCAGCAAATAAATATTTGCATTACTACATGCCAGAATGTAAACACCAATTAAAAATGAAATCCTTTTTAAGGTATTTTTAAAAAGAGTGGGCAAATGGGCAAATTACTTTTAAGAAAAAAGGGAAGTAGCACAAAAAGTTACAGATAAGTAAAGATGACTTTCAATAAGGAACTCAGCATGAGCAGTATGTGTCCCCTGCAGTTACAGGGGGGTACACCCTACATAATTAATAGTTGTCTTCTTTATTACTTTCTATTTGCAATAGCAATCTAAATTTCAATTAATATACAAGGATTATACTTTAAGTCTACAACTAAACTCACAGAGTGGCACTTAGAGATTAACAGTTTGTCTTTAGAGATATATTTGGGGATGTTTTGTATTTTGTTTCAAGCTAAACATAATGAACATCAGCTCTTGACTGACTCCTTAGTGCAGATTTCATCATACGTATGGACACTTAGTAACGTTTATAAAGCCTTTGGGATTTGACTCCCTGAAGTGAAACCTCACCCATCTTCTGTGTTTGGTATGATTTGCATGTCTCCAACAAATATACAAAGCACTCTGCAGAAAACAAAGAAAAATATACATACACTTACATCTAGAATTATTTTTTTTTCAATTAGTGCAATTTGTTTAAAGAGTTTGCATGTAGATTAGATGCATAAGAATATAGTTTCTGAATCTGGTCCATTAGAAGTATAAAGAAAACACATTTATAACAGCTCAAGGGAATTCCTTTTCTCCCACCAAATACTGGGGAGAAAAAAACACCACCAAGAAAATGTCCTCAGGCCAAAAACAATCGAACTCTGACAAAGAAAATGTAGGCTAGCACAGCAGTCATCCTTAAAAATGTTTTGCCTTTGGTAAGGCAAAAGGTTTTTGCTGGCGTATACAATATTGTCTGTACTACATATTGAAAATGGTACGCATGTGGAGATGCTATTTGCTTTAAAATTAAGGTTTCAAAGGCAATTTGCCGTATTTCACAGACTTTTATCTTATTTCTACATTTTGTCAAAGGGCCCCAAATGCAAAAGATACAAATTCACCTTTGGAATCCCAAACGAACAGAATGTCTTAGTGCAACAGCAACAGAAGATGCGGGTGATTCTACAATTCCATTGCATACCTACAAAATATATTTTTTCATTCAGAAATAATGCTGCACAAAATTGTATAATTTCTTATTTGTAGCAACTGTATTTTTACTTGTTTATATGTATCAAACAAAGCTACAGCTGTATGAAAGGGATCTTAATGATCTATCGTAATAGGGTTAAGAAAATGTTATTAATTCAGTTTCTACAGAAAGGCTGTATTTGATTATTATGCCAAGAGCTGTTCTATTACTTCGAAAGGATAGTGCAATGCTGAAAGGCAACTGTAAAAATAGCTTTTGCAGGGGAAGGTCATCTTTACTGGTTCTCTCAATAGTCTGCAGATCGGATACACTCAGTGTGCCAGTAGGTTCTGCGCCTGAAAAATACACCCTATGAAAAGGAGGTTGTCCCTGAATTCTAATTCTGACTCTTCTTTAACCCAGGCCAGCTATTCCTTTCTGGAAAATTCAATGACAGTATTACTCAGTCAAGCTTTCAGTGTTCATTTGTGTTGTGTAGTGCTTTGAACTCTACATGAAAGCTAAGCAAAAAGATAATGCATGCTCCCCCTCCTCACTCCTCTTCGCATTTGTCAACACAAAAAGCTCAGCTTAGCATCTGCAACTTATGAAAAGTTCTAGTTCTTGTTGCCAGTTACCTTTCTTTTTCATTTTTTTATAGGCTCTCCTAGAGGTATGTGCAGTATCTAATGTTAGAAATTTGTCCCCGAGATCTACATATGTGCCTTCCAACAGTAAGATGGCAGCTTACAGGAAAAAGGCCATTGTGGCAGTTACTCTTCCTTGCAAGCCTGGTACTTTAACCAGAGCTTTTCCTTCCAAGGGAGAGACTGATTTATTATGATGTAACAATCTTTTGTTTTCTTAACTTGTTTGCAGTTTTTCTCTATGTATAAAAACAAAAATAGAAACATGCATCCTCTAAGCCTGCCTTCTCTTCATTCCTGACCCTGCAAGAATCAAAATGCTGGTTTGGAATTACTCTGTTCAGAATCACGGCACACAGGGGTGTTTTAAACAGCTCCACTAAAGCAACGTGTGTGTGTAAATCAAAATTCACTCGAGTAAATTGTTGTACAAATAATGGTAAGTGGGTGCAGCTTGTAAGGAAGGGTAATGCAGAAGTAAACTCTCTCCTAAAGACAGAAGGCAAAACTCCGTGCACTGAGACAGAAAAATTTTTGACATTTGCTCAGATTTCTTGCTACTGCTCGATACACCAACTTCTGCTCCCCTCAATGGGAAGACTGAATGCCTGGCTTACCTGTATGTCTGATAGTAATAACCTTCTCATCACTGACTCATATGCTATGACTGCAGAAAAGCAGGACAACGTCTTGCCCAAAGATCATTAGAAAGATGTCTTGGGTTTAACGACTGTCCCTAAATAGTTTTTTCTCATCTTGCATACTCAGACTTGTAGCAAAGCACATTCTAGCTGAGATTAGTGGGGTTGGGAACTACACAGTAACTAGTATCTGGACAATATAGTAAAAGCAGAAATCAGAGGAATCCAACTCTCCACCCACACCCAAGATCAAAGCACTTTATTATTACCTCCTTTTTCATTATTTTATCTAGGATGGCCAATATACTGCCAAGAGAGAGCAAAGTTTTGTCCTCTTTCACAAGGTCTGCATAACTGCCACTGTAAAATAAATTATATGAAGAAAAACTAGGTTAGAGGCAATAATGCATTCAAAGAGGACAACGATACCGCACTTTGCAGTTAGTACTGACAGGGTACATTTTGTGCAGGAGCTACACATTCATTCTCAAAACCCCAGCTTTAGCAGGAAGATGACAACACTGTTGCCTGACAGTCTGGAGCTCTCTAAACCTATCTCCATTCTGCACTGGAAAGAAAATAGAAATGTCTGACGATATTCAGGAAATAGAGTCCTGTCAAAATTAGACTTTCTAAGACAAAAAGTTGAGCTTCCCAAATCAGACCAGTTTGGTATTTTTTTCAGCTAAAAATGAACACAGAGCTTTAAGGCACCTTCCTAGCAAAATCTCTTTCTATATAAATACATTTGCACTAACTGTTCTATCCCCACTGAAATAGTTTTCTCAAAAAGTATTCTGATTAGTTCTTTAAAGGACTTCAAGGCTACGAGTGATAACCAACACCAATTACTTCATTTTTCAAAGGGAGAAATTCTGTCTATAACTGAGTAGACTAAGGCCAAAAAGATGACAGTGTCAGAGACAGTCTGTGCAGAGGCCTCTCATCCTCATAATTACATTGAAAATTCAACAGATAGGACCAACCTAACAAGAGCTTTTATTTCAGTTTTGTCCATTTCCTTCACCAAATGAACAGGTACAGGGAGTAAATGTGCTGAAACTTTAGCATCAGTTGTTGCTGTTTTGATGGGAGGCACAGGAAATAGAATATTTTTCATATGCAGTTCCAAAAACCTTTCTACTTTGACAGTTTCGTCATTGCTAGGCATCTTAGATTCATGTTCTGTGGAGGGATTTGTATTAGTCTTCTTTAGTAGGTGCGAACTGGTGCTCAGATTTTGTAAAAATGATGTGTCTAGAGGAAAAAAAAAAAGAGGGGTTTCACATGTATTAATTCCTGAGCACTGTGTTAATATTTGGTTAAATTTATTTACAAAACAGAGTACATCTGTAGTCATGGCATGTATATTTATTCCCATGCACTAGCTAAAATGTTTCCTGCCACAGATGTTATTTTTTAGTGCTGCTATGTTTGCTCCAATCTAGCAATTACGTTCATATTTTTGACACAGAAAACAGCATCCTCAAACAAAGGTATCAAAGCGCTTTTTGGTGGGATCACTGCTTCATCAGTCACTTGATGAATAACTGGTAGTTCAATTATTTTAACCCACTAGTATTAATCTTAATCATTTTGAATCGCTGTATAAATCCATTTACCAATCACATTCGCTTGAAGAAAGAGATGAGTAATTACCTTCATACATCAACCATTTCCAGTAGGGTTTATGTGCCGCTCTCACATTCTGAATAGATTCAATTGCACTACAAAAGAAACAGGATTAACAGTATCAGCACTAAAGAAAATATATGGAAAAACAAAACCAAAAAACCCCAACTGAATATGAACACCTTCTGTCTTTGCTCTGTCAGAGATTTTATCTACAGAATGTAAAGATGTAATTAGATTCACTCAAAAGCAAGACTATCTGTTCAGGAAGGTTCAGAGTGGGGCAGAAACCAAGTAAATCACATTCCTTACCATTCTTTGTGTTGAAATCTCTTTTTTATTATCACTGCTATTTTCAGCACTATAGGCAAATGGTCCTGTTACGCTAGCTATCATTCAAACATAAGTCAGGTCATGTTAAATCCAGAACACATTTTGTGTATGTGGAGATTATTTGCAAGGTGTTCAGGAGCTGGACTGATACAATGGATGAATACATAATCAACTCTCTGTTACCTCAGATGATAGCAACCCGAGATACTGCAGTCTGTAGAGAAGAAAAAGAGGTGATACAGGTACTATGGGATGTGCTAGAAGCAAAATAACCAGCTTTGCTTCATCAGTTTACCAAACCAAACTCTGCGCACAGCCTGCGTATATCTACACTGCTTCCTTGACTGATATGTGCTCCAAGTTTTAACTAACACAGCCAGCCAGTAGGTCCTGCCACCAAAACACGAGGAGCATTACTGCTGAAAAAAGGCATGGAACAACTGTTTAGGTGGGAGAGAGACTGGAGATGGAACACAGAGAGGTGGATATGGTACAAACAGGCAGAGAGAAAGACACTGTTTACACATGTGACAGAGAGATTCAGAGTGCTCTACTGGGTCAGATTCACCACTGTGCAAACTTACTGTCTCCAAAATAAGTTAGACCCTAAGTTTAATTATCTCAGTACAGCCCTACACAGTTGAATGCTTTCACACCCCAAGCCTTGATACTCCAAATTCCAGAAACAGAAGGAGTCATCAAGACTGGCTCTGCACAGCGTCAGCTCTCACTGGTGAGAGAGGTTAGCTCCAGCCATTGCTGTACTACAGCAACTGCAGCGGCTCTGGAGTTTGACGAACTAATACTTGCAACTACATACTTTCCCAAATACTGGCTGTTATTAACTAGCATTGCCTTGATCACAGCAAGACTATCTCAGCCTTGAGTGAGATGGATCTCCACAGGATAACAAGGCCCAAAGATAAATAGCATAAAATTATAAGCCATTAAGAAGTTTTCACAACTTGAAATCATTTCGGAAACAAAAGTATACAAAACCGTACCTTGGATGACTATTTTGGAAAGCAAGCTATCCAAAGCAGAAAATAATATATTATAAAGCACCATATTAAAACCTTGCTTCAGCAAAATGTTCAAAGCACGCGTCTTCAGTCTCTTTGATAAATACATGGGTTATTCTAAAATTCTTCATATGCTTACCTTAGGCAAGGTGCCATTTCTCCAGTTATTTGAGGTACAGGATCTCCAAGCAAAGTTTTTACAGTCATGCAGACTGATTCAGACAATGACTTTAAGTGGTATCCACCCTAGAAAAAAATACTTTGTGTCGCCTAAGGAACAAGTACTTGTAACATCTATCTGAACAGCATCATGGAAAACAGATTAAACTTTTAAAATATATCTGAATTTACAGAAATGGAAGATGATACACAAGTGCATCTAAGTCAATGATTTTCAATATGAAAATAGTAAGTTAGAGGCTACTTGCTGAACTTCACTGGCATCCCATGATTCAACTCACTTTATCATGGTTCGATTCATTTCAGAAATCAAGTCATGACTTTGCCTTGAAAACCCTGGAAACACACGCCTTCTCCATTCCTATCCCTGATATGCCATCTTCAACAATTCTTGTGGAAGATTCCACAGAAGGCAAATACTATCACTGTCCTCTAAAACGTCTGTACAAGGGAAATCTCCTGCAGCCTGACATTTTTAAGATATGGTTGTCTATAACAACCTGCAGGAGAGAAGGATGACAGAAGAAAGGTCATGCAAAACAGATGGCAAGCAAATCAATTCATAAACAGTTCACTCTCTGAGACCTTGTTGGCAGTAGTATTTCTACACATTTATTTACCTGGAAAGCCACCATTTTTCTAACATGCAGCAGAAATAGGGAGTTGAAATCTAGATTTCAGAAGGAGGAAACATTTTCAATTGTTGAAAAAAACACACTCTTAAAAAAAGAGCTTGCATAGAAGCTTTTAATAAAAAAAAAAAAAAAAAAAAAAAAGAGGGAATCCAGTAAGGGCTCCATTACTAAGTAAGAGTATATTTAGGTTAAAGGTTTTTTAAACTCTCCTGAAGTAAGACATACTTGTAAAAACATTGGTAATGCAGCTTATTCACTAAATGCATTTTAATGAGTTTGTGACTGTCCAGAGCAGCAGACTAGTCACTGTTCACAAAAACTGAACATATCTGTGAAGGATATGGTTTTTTGAACAATGAGCATACGCTTCTCTGCTTCAAAAATGTAAGTTAAAAAAATCAGGTTTTAAGACATACATTTCTTTTAAAGGATAGGAGCATTATCAAATCTTAGCCATTTTTGCAGTCCTGATTCTAAAAAAAAAATAAATAAGAAGAATAAATGATTTTGTTAAGAAGTTTTGCTTCCTAGCTTCTAGCTTGCCCTATATGGCTCTAATACAATGACCCTTCCCTTGGGAGTATGTTTCCATAGTCTTTACCTCTAGGATGACACACAGCTTTCCATTAGCTAACTGCATCAGGAAATGGGTAAGGTGGGCAAAAACCTCAGGAGTGGCATTCATCTGACCCTAAAGGAAAGAAAAAATGTTAAGAGCTAAAACGCTGAATAAAAAAACCATTGGTAACACTGTAACACTCCCCTCCCACCACCTTTACAATCTGAAATACATGACTTGGAATACTGGAACGTTTGCCTCTCATTGTAGCTAACAAAATGCTGAACCAACTGCTTTAAAGGAAGGTGCAAAAAACAACGCAGTAATTACACCTATGGATAATTTGCCTTTACATGTCTTCTTGTGGTATTTAATGAGCTGGGGTCAGTTTAAGGACTCAAACATGTATTTTTAGCTTGGTCAAAGTGAATTTCGCCTAGCCATCACAGGACATTTAAGAGGTAGGAATATTTTGTGAACAGATTCATGACTGACAGCAGAAAGGCGACAACAATTTACTTACTTCAGGGTCTCCAATTCCAGAATCATATCCAGAGGAGACAAGAATCAGTTCAGGATCAAACTGTTATAAAACAGAGAGAGTTGTAGCACATTCTTATGTCCTATTTTCAATTTTGTACTGGATTTCAACTGTATCATGTTCAGCTGTTTTTTCAGCTAGAATATGAAAAAAAATAAAGACTCTCCTTGAATAAAAACTAAGAATACCCTTTTACACTATTTTCATTCCTGCTAGAGAAGTTGCAGATTGATATTATTTAAAAGCTAACATTCCATAAATAATGATCAGGACATTCTTCATACCAGCAGAAATAATGTGTTAACTATGCTACTGGCAATTACTGCATTTCTACAAAATACTCAATGATACCTGCTTAAGAAGTACTTAGGAAGCAGTCTTTGGTTTTGCTATTCTAATAGCAGAGCAGTAAAAAATTACCTCAAAAGCCATTGGAAGCAACACATGGAAAAATGCAGCAAGATAATCTGAATTTCCCATCCCAACCTGCAAAATGTGAGAAATATATGTCACATTTTCATGTCGGAATAATAAATTTTCTAAGGTTCTTCAAGACTTTAGGGAACAAAAGTATCAAAAGTTAAAGATAAGGGAACTTTATGAAGTAAAGTAGAACAAACTCAATTTAAGTAAAGTGCATAAATATCCACCGTTTTTCTCATCTCCTGAAACACACTCTGTTTTGATGCCTAGGCAAGATATTAAAGAAAAAAATAAGAATATATGCATGTTTCTCTCTCCCTCTCTTTTTTTTTTTTTAACATTATAATATTCTCAGCGATATTTCTTAGCAGACATTCCACTGACAGGAAGAAGGTACACTGTGTTAAGACACCTGCCAAGCAAGTGAAGCAGTGCGCTTCTCAGAAAGTGTTATGTAAAGCATCAGATAGAAGGGTATTGTATTTGCTTTCTTGTGCTGTAAACAATATTTACCTTATTCCAAGGCAAATTTATGTTAAAACCTTCTCCCTTTCCCAGACCCACAGCATCATAATTGGATTCTTTGAGTGATGGCCAGAATTCCTGATGTTCATAGCGATGCCAGGAAAAATACAAAACACTGAAAGACACAAGAAACAAATCCAATTTGAGCAAAAGGTTCTGAAACTGACTTTATATCCTGAACCCGGTGGCTGCATTGACTGAAAGCATGAAAATAGAATCATCCTTTCCCCTTAATTCTCTTAACGGACTTGGACTGCAGAACCTGGTACAGTAAGTTCTATGCCAAAATTAACCTAGGACAACTGCTAAAAATGTATTGTATGCATGCAATCCCTTCACGTCAAAGACAGGGCATTTTCAGAAAAGCAGACTTGTTTCTAGAATCTAATTCTGTGGCTTTTCAGAAAACAATACAAAGCTCGTGTTTTATCCAACTACAACTTGAATACTCGAACTGAGAGACTCCTGAAAGAATAGAGAGAATAGAGATATTACCTGAATACTGTCATGGAGGGATCTTACTACTGGCACACCAAGGCAGTCATATTGCTTATCTTGATTGTTATTCTTTACAGTAGAATAAATTTATGTATTTCTTTTTGTTACAATTTTCCCTCTATTTGATACCAAGTGAAAACAACAGCGTGACTAAAATAGCAAGGAGAATGTTTTATAAGATTCTAGTTTTAGAAAGTTAAGAAATCTTGTTCATTATAGAGGAAAGCAATGCTTGACTAGCTAACATTAAAAAAAAAACCAAACAACAAAATCCTTCAAACCTTGGATCCTCCTCAAATATATATTGAATTCCTTGCCCATGATGCACATCCCAGTCAACAATTAGGATTCTGCATAGATCAACAAAAGAAAATATTCAGCGGAAGAACCACAGCATCTTGATCTAGAGGACATACAGATGAATAATATTTTTCTGTCCCAAAACTTACATGACACCCAGAAAGCTCATTCATCTAAAAGAGTACAATGTCTTACCTCTGTAGACCATATTTCAGTTTTGCATATTCTGCTGCAATAGCAACATTGTTGAACAAACAGAACCCATTAGCTGCATTTCTCTGGCTGTGGTGACCTGGAGGTCTAAAACAAATGGTTAGTCACAACAAAGGAAATTTTGGGGAGAAGTGAAGACTTTCTCACATATTTTCTTACCTTACTAATGCCATTCCATTGCACACTTTTCCTGACATCACAGCGTCCACCAGCTGCAGAGTTGCTCCTACTGCAAGTCTGGCACAGCGGTAAGTGTTCTGAAAAAGAGAATCTCTTAGTTGTCATCAATCACTTCTCATCTTGTTTTAAACTAATCACACATGACATGCTTTTGCACCCCAACGGCAAATTGTCTTGACATAAGTCTACCCTACTGAGGTGCATGCAGATAGTTGAAAGTAGAATTTTACCATACCAATTCCAATGTTCTTTCTACTAGGTTTATCTGTGATTGTTATATCCTTCATAAGGATGTTCTCTCTGGAGCAGTTAAGATGGACAAATTGAACTGACCAGTGGAATAACATGGCATCTTTGAAAAAAAGGAATGAAACCTTACAGAAAGAAAACACAAAAGACTTCACCTCCATTACCTGGCACAACATTTAAGAAAGACTGTTACCAAAATGTGATTTACAGGTCACTAACGGTCTACAGTGACATTAAGTGACAAAAATAGAGCTAAAATTTGAGTAGTGCTCTATACTGGCATGATGCAATTAAAAAAAAGATGACAGGACGCTTAACCAATTTAAATTAAAGTATTACACTAAACTTGAAACAAATAATGTCATAAATATATGTAAATCTACTTAAATAGCAAAAAATGTATTGTTCTTTTTCCCTACTTAGAAAAGTGCCACTAAGATGCAAACCCACAAATACTTGTAACACCCAATAGAGCAAGCAGTTTAACTTACACACCGGATGAAAGAAAAAAGCATCATAATTTCCAGAGACTCTTTTCAGTTCCTCATCATTCATTGTCTGCGTGCTTTTCGCCACTTCCAAGTGTTCCAAACTGCAGAGGAGAGAGAGATTAACATAACACGTAACTAAACAAATAAACCTATAAAGTTTTTTTTAATGCAACATATAATTACAAGTAAAAGAATATATGTTAAAAGGGGCTTCTGTGAGACTTCACAAGTCCAGTAGGTGCTCTGGAACACTAGTTGCAGGATATTGTGAAAAAAATAAGGAGCACTGTGAAAGGGTTCTTGGATATCTTAAGAATTCTTCTCCCTTTTTCAGTGGCAAGAGCAATTGCTTTCAAAAAAAGGCTCTTTGCTCATCGTACACAATTTATTCTGCAATCCACGCGACATATAGATACCATCTCAACAAGAACTAAATTAGGATTCTGAAAGTCATCGGAATACGAATTATAACTCTGAGAATGTGTGTCTAGTGCTTCCTTATTCTATGGAAAACAAGTATTTCAATTAATCCCTTATCAGGTGTGTACTAACTCCCACTTTTCACTGGTTCAAGAGTGCAATAAGTACCAAGGCACAAGAATCAATGTTCCCCCAATTCTCTGACAGTGCTCTCCTGCCCTTGTGTAGTGAGCTGGAAATGGAAGTTGATGGTATCTACTCTCCCATCTGTATCCTAATCCAGGACACAACAACCACATGCGTTCCTCTAGGTGGACAATGCCAAAGCAACCAGAATTTCACAACAAAATGAGACACACTAATGCTGCCTAATGGAAATAAAGCTAAACAGTGTCTTCAAAATGAAGGCACTAATAGGAATAAAACCACATGAACCGGAATGACTATATAATTAGTAGTTTAAACTTCACCACCAGCCTCATAACTAACTGTGAACACAAACAAAACATTTTTATAGGAATTTTAAATTTGTTTCAATCTACAAGTGTCTTAGAAAGGAAAGAGCTCTATTATCTCTAGCTTACCTATGGAAACCAAGACAAGACTTATTGAAGTCATTTGTCCCCAGTCATCTATCAGGAACAATTCAACTGGAAAGAGTGACCAAGCCTCTCCACAGCCAATCCGCAATGTATTTACTATGCAAATTAATTATATTTGTACACAGCACTAATTGCATTCTAACCAACAAGCATGTTCTTAGGAAAAATACTCTTTTGCAATCTGAAAATTTAAGCGTGATTTATCTTGTCACAGGTGTCAGGGTCTCGAGCGCATCCCTTCCCTCCTGAGGTTTGGCTGCTGGGTACAGAACCAGGAGAGATAGGACAGCTGGTCACCTTGAAAGAAAGTGATAGAAGAAACCTCAGCTCTGCTAAGAAGTCTCAGCAGAGGCTCCCCCTCCTTCCCTTGGCACTTGCTTTTAAGATAAGGCTCTCACCCTTGGCTACAATGCAGCTGTGCTGTGTAGCCATGCCTGCATCTGGCCATGAACCCCACTAATCTGGACCTGCGGAGTGACTCTCTAGCTTGACCTCAGACCTGCCATGTCACTATGGCCTTGTCAGGCAATCTAAACTCATGGCTGAATTGGGTTACCACCACTGGACCGGTGCTGCTGCTCTCATTTGGGTATTGTGGGATTGAGCCCTTGTCCCGGAAGCCACTGCCTCTGTTTGCTTTGTCATCACGCTCTGCTTTCAGAGAAGGCTGCCCTTGTCGCTCCCTGATAAGGGCAAATGAGCGCACAAGCAACATGCAGAATCATCTGCAGTTGGATGCAGAATCATCACACTGAGGTGACAAATGCCAGAGCAGATTTCATTGCCGTGACTTCAGAACGGGCATGCTGCTGTTCCTCTTAACTTCTGCCCCCCAGAATTAGCTGCAAAGTTTTTCAGTTTGGTTCACTGTCTCAAAGATGCTTGGGAGAAGGAGGAGATTATTATATTTCTAAGGAAATACCCCTTTTCCTACACTCTTTAGAGTCTTGTCCAAATTTTTATTAGCAGTTTAATTGTAATCCTATGTATAAATCAGCATTCATTGCTTAAAAACCCAAAGAGTGAGAACGGGGCTTTAGTGGAATAGCAGATTCATACTTCAGCACCTACACCATACTCAGCATTATTTGCTTAACTAAGTGTGACACATTTTCCATTGAAATTCCTGGAAGCCACTGAATTTTGGAGCAGACCTTTTCAAATGGAGCAAAACATGACCTGGAGGTATGAGATCTGTTATTTCATTGAATTAATCTGAATGGTGATGAAAGTAAATTTCAGACCTGTGAACCAACAGGATCTCCTCCTCGCTGCCTTCTCTGGCAGGCACATGGACACACCTTTCCACAAGATGGTAACATTTAAGCTGCTCATAGGAGGATGACAGTCTTTCTGGCACTTCGATATCACAAACAGGACTAAAAATAAGCAGTAATCATATTAGTACGATAACATACCAGCAGAGCTAACACATTCATAATGCCTAGCTTTTACCTTTGCATTGTCAGAAGATTCATTACCCTCATAGATGGATGTGTGAGAGTAGAAGAAAAATAAAATCTTTAAACACTTTTTGCTTTGGAATTGAGACAAAAACTGGTTCTAAAATATGTAAGCAGAAAATTATATATGGTTCTTAAATAAAAAACGATAGCATAATTTTTTGTTTCCTCTCTCCACCGAAAGTAACAATGCTTGACTACAGACACGGTAATGCTGACATGAAAAGCTGTAGACTACAATAAAGGTGAACAGAGGAGAAGTGGGTTTGGGAGAGAAAACACGGGCAGTGGGAGAGAAAACTCTGAGCACTGCAAAAGTATTGGTCTAGTTTATATAAATCTAAGCAAGTCACATATACCAATTTCTAATTGAATTTAATTGACGGGTTTCAGTGGAGTGAGTATATCTACGTATTTTTTACAAGATCAATACTTTATTTAAGGGGCTATTCAGATGGTTTAAGCTAACACTTATCAAGGCCTACAAGACTGGAGGCCTACTGCTTCTCAAATGCAGCTTCAGATTATCATTACAAATTGGGAATAAAATGAACATTTTTTTTCCAAAAGGAGACTTTCTATTTACTAGGAAAATGACAGGGTATCTATAACTAGGTATTTCCTATTACATTTACAAAAACCGCATCTACTTGGTCCTTCTCTCAGAAGTCCTAGTAAGAAACTATTCATAAAAAGGACGGCAGTGACTTACTCGCTCCAAAGTAGTTTATGAGTGGTCATCTCCTCATCGTAAATCAGTGCTGTTCCTGAAGCCATTGCTACAGACAGAACAAAATAAAAATCCCAAGACACGTATTTCAGGCAAGAAGTAAATATATATTAAAACAAACAATATTGGATTAGCTGATGACTATACATACACAGCTTATCTTTTTGCATGACACTTTTGCACTTCAGACTTTGTACTTACGGAACAAAATCAAAGAAAATCATTTAGGAGGAGCCCTGACAAGACCCAGGAGCAAGGCAGCAGGGTAAAGCCAATGGCACAGACCCCGAAAGTGGGTGCTGGCGGGCAGGATTCACGACTATCTGAATATTCAAAACCTCAGCGTGGGTATTTCTGGTGCAGGCCAAGGGGTATCTCCCCTCTACCATCTCTCCAGGCTCCTCCAGCCACGCTGAGGGCCTGGCACGGGCTGTGGAGGACTGAGCACAGGCCTGCGCAGGCCTCTCCTCCCACAGTACCTACCTGTCGCTGACGTGAAAGCAGATGGCTACTTCTGACAGCTTCAGTTATAAAACCGCCACGAAGTATGAAAAACAGGGTTATCTACCCCACGGGCAGCACAGTGACAGGGATCTGTTGCGCTTAAAACTCCATCGCTCTTTCAAAAACCCAAAAGAGACGGGTAAGAGAAACAAAGAAACCGATGAGGAGCAAGCGAAGGCTGAACCGCGCGGCCGGCCGCCGGGCCGCCTCACCGGAGCCGCGGGAGGGCGCGTTAGGCTGGGCCGAGGGCCCGCTCTGCGCCGTTCCTCGCCTCCCGCCCGCCGGGGGAGCCCGGCAGCCCCACGCCCCCTCACACGGGGCGGCCGGCAGCGCCCAGGACCCCGCAGCGGGCCGCGGGCAGGCCCCGGCCTTCGGAGGCGGCGAAGGCGGGAAGCCGGCGTCCCTCAGCGGCACCTCCCCGCCTTCGGCACCTCCCCGCCTTCGGCCCCGCCGCTCCTCCTGCCGCCGCGGCAGCGGCCCTGGGAGGGCCGAGCGGAGTCCCCGCCCGGCGGGCGGCCCTGAGCGCGGCGGGCGGCCAGCTGGGGAGCGGGGCTTAAATTCCGAAATGTAATTGTCGCCGGCAGCCGTGCCGCTGTGCGTGTCACCGGCGGGTAACGGGGGCCTTCAAGAACGTACAAAGGAAAACTTGGACTTTGCCAGAGCGCTCTGAAGTAGGCCTGGCAGTTTGAATTCTGTTTTCATGCCGACGGTAGTTCAGCCACAGGTATTGTGAAGTTTTTAGCATGTAAAAAATCCAAGAGCCAAAAAAACTCCACAGCCCTGGACTGTATGGTATAGTAGAGGCACAGAATGGTTTGGGTTGGAAGAGACCTTCGAGATCATCTAGTTCCCACCCCCCTGCCATGGGCAGGGACACCTCCCACTAGACCAGGCTGCTCAAAGGCCCATCCAGCCTGGGCTTGAACACTTCCAGGGATGGGGCATCCACAGCTTCTCTGGGCAACCTGTTCCAGTGTCTCACCACCCTCAGAGTGAAAAATTTCTTCCTGATAACTTGATCTAAATCTCCCTTCTTTCAGTTAAAATCCGTTACCTCTCATCCCATCACTCCACTCCCTGATAAAGAATCCCTCCCCATCTTTCCTGTAGGCCCCCTTTGGGTACTGCAAGTGGCTATAAGGTCTCCCTGGAGCCTTCTCCTCTCCAGGCTGTATCCTTTAACATAAAGAGAAATGAAATAAAAACTTGATCTAAAGTGATTACTCCTTCATTTTTGCAGAGTAATGCAGGAACCAGCAGCCAGCCCGTCCTGTCATGTCAAGCCCCCAGTGCTTCTCCTGGGGGTCCTGAGCGGGTCAGTGGCTGCCAGGCTGCCCATTGTCTTGGGCAGCCTCTGACAGACCCCTCCTGGAGCCGTGGGTGTGTGTAGAGCCATAACAGGCTTCTTTAAATATTTACCAGTTTTTCCTGCAGGGACTAGCACAGACTTGTCAGGATCAAATGAACCGAGCTTTTGAACAACCTACTTTTTTCTAAGCAGTGACTTCATTATACAACATAAACCGAATATAGGTTGTTTCAGCTTTTTTTTCCCCTCAGTTTCTACTAGTTTTCCAGTTCATGGTAGAAAGTGGTGGAGCAGGTATCATCAGGAGCATGCATGCAAACCTGCACTTAGGGAGATCTGTCAGGAGTACAGATCATTACAGATGGGACTTTTAGAAAGCTACCGACCATAAATTTTCCCCGTACTTGTTTCAAGAAAATATGACCATAATAGAAATTGTATTACTGAAATAGCTTCTAATTTATGTATTATCAATTACCTGTTCTTGGGTCTATTATACATATGTATAAAACTAAAATTAAGTCAAGTTCTGTCCATCTTCATGTGATCTTTAATGTCAGTGTATTGCACTGACAATGAGGATGTTAATCATGTGTCCACTGTAATATTTTGCATTTCTTTAATATTATTGCTCCATTAGTTCCCTGCAGTCCCCTTAGACAATTGGTGAAGATTCTGCATTGGCTGTTTTAATGTGTCTGGAAATGAGAAGGGACCTTTCAGTAGGGGGGGGCGCAACTTAGATTCCAGTTGAACCATGTTCCCTTCAAGATGGCCACGCAAGAATAAAAGGTTTCAAAAAACTGCATTTAGCCTGTGCTCTCAGGGGCTACCACTGAGACGCTGTCAGCTCTGTCATTGATGCCCCAGTAACCAAATCTTGTAGCTGGGGCCAACCATATTGTGCTTACAGTTAACGCATTCCCATTTATTCCACTTTCATTCCAGCAAAAGTGACCAGCAGAGGGCTGCCTTCTTTTAAAATACTCTAATGGGAGAAAACGAGGTGGATTAATGAAACATTAAGTAAGGGAAAGTTTAGGTAACTGGAGAAAATGGCAGAGTCAGCAGTATAGCAAAATACATGAAAGGTAGTCAGCTGGATTAAAACTGTTTTATGCCAGTTTTTGCACATATTACAAAATATTTTTGCAAAAACTCAAAGAAACATTTATACATGCTCGGCCAAGTTCAGACTTGATGTGGATAGCTAGAACACTACAGAAAGGAGGCCTGATAACACTGGGGTTTAAGTTCAACCTATAATACAATTTAAAAGGAAATTAAGACTTTACATTCCACTTATAGTACATTCCTATTTACAAGATAGGTTTGGCATGAGAAGTCTAATAATCTTTTTTACAAATAATACGATAGCTATTTACAAGCATTTATGGTATCTCCACTTCTGAGTGGCCAAAGCCAGCTGAGAGTCCCTCCTCTGCCAACGATAAACCTGGTTTACTAAAATGACACCCTCTTCAATATTCCCCACAAGGAGATACACCATGGGGCGATGGGTCAGCGTCATCCTCTGCGTACAGTTTTCATTGATAAGCAACCACTGTTGTATCATACTCTGAGTTTCATAAGGCAGGAGTGAGCCCTGGGTAATGAATTCCACTTGGCATTCAATGTTATATTCTTGGTCACCAAATACTGCTCTCTTTTTGGACAGCTTTACTTTCACTGCTAAGGAAAAAAAAAGGAAACACGTAAGTCACTCTGTTTACTCAAATGCAGAAACAAACACTAACAATGAAAGCAGGATGAGTCCTTAAAAATACTGTCATAATTTATGCTGATAGAGTATGGCAAGGCCTTCTCCAGCAGCAGTATACACTCTAAAATATTTTTTTTTTAATAAAAGTTATGTAGTAGAGAATTTTTTAATGGAGTAGTAGAGATTTTTTTCACAAAGGTGAATAATGTATTTTTTACCATCACATTGTATGTTAGACATTGTGGATAATTGGGCTGCCCAGCTTGCCCGAGCAATTCTCCTGGAACTCACGTTGTCCATGTTATGAACCCCTCAGCAAAAATAGCTAGTAATGCTTGCTGATAACACCCTCTTAGATACTCCCTTTTCATTATAGGCATCTACCTGCCCCCCTTGACTCCACCAACACTTTTTGGCATGAAATTTCTCTATACTGCCTGAGCTAAAGCCAGCCAAAGCCGCTGAGAGTCTTTACACTGACTTCAAAGGGCTTTGCAGGAGGCTTCTAGGGCAAACTCAAAAGTATCGCCTATCCCTCCAGTAAGACAACATGAGGTAAGAACTTCTTTTACTGATAGGATTTTCTGAGTCTCCTTTTTAGTAAGCTATGTATCATGAATAACTCATGCCCACAAGTAACAAGAACACACCACTCACTGGTGAAACAACCGAAGCTTTAGTTTGGGTTTAGCCGTGAATGAAAGGCAAACCCTTTATTTTTGGCTTTTGCCAGAAATATTTTCCATAAAGCATGTTGTACTACAATGTATCCAACTAGACAAGAACAGAAGAGCTGTTTGGTTGTAAAATATATCATTAATAAATCTTTTGTGCAAAATAAATCCTCCTTATATTTTGATTAGAAAAAACATATTCTGATAAACAACCTAAAGTTGTCAACAGCCAGACTCTTAGGATTAAGACTTTGAAATCCCAGCAGAAACTGTCAATTATTTAATCCCAATTTTAAAGCATTTTAGAAGGAGAGCGGTTAGTCTCTCTAATAGCGGCCACATTAGCAAGGACTTACCAAAGTTATTGGTACAGAAAACTTCAAGAACTCTTTTGTGTGTAAAGAATTCCTCCACTGCTGGGCAGGCCTGGCAGGCAGGCTTTGGTAGGACTGGTAAGAAATGACAAAGTTTCATCGTTATCTTTTAGAATCTTCTGTATCAATTTTCTGCTCTTAAAACTGAGAGCCCACTGTTTAACCACAGGGATGACAGAGAAAAGACACAATTTGTCAGGGATAATGTAAAAGTACACACTTCTCTGAAAACGTGGATGAAAAGGAGTTTCATTTTCTGTGCCCATTCAGTCCTTGTTCAGCCTGACAAACTCAATTATCAGCATCAAATACAGCATCAAATACCTTTGTATGGTTTTTGCTGTGGCTAAGGTTGGGTGGGGAAGGTGTTAGGTGGATGGTTCTGTCAGTGACCCTGCGTTCAGCTGCGCTAGGATTGTGAATATATGAATTCAGGTGTGCCATTTATCCGTGGTAAGGTCCATTATTAAGTCTATAAGAAGACCTCCAAATAAATCAAATACACTGTGCTGTCATGGGTATGATACTGCCCATAGCTGTGTGCAGGGTGATAATGGCCTTCCTCTTCTATCTAAGCATAGACTATCTACACTTTATGTTATTGAAGCGATGCTGATTTACATCATCTGAGGTCTGCTGCAGCTTACACTGCACATACCAGCACTTTCCCTGCCATCTGGACAGACAGGGAGAAGCAGTATGGATAGACACAACTCCATTTAAAAAATCACAAACTGCCTGGGAATGGTGTCCCTCCTGTCTCCTTGATTCCCAGCAACACAGACCACGGCCACCCTCCCCTCTGCCATCTTCCAGCTACCTTTGTGCAAGTGTTTATACTCCTTGGTAAGAGATGCCAGGCACATGTCCTCGTCCGCCGGGAATCGATCACAGTCCAGACTGTGCGGCCAGGGGTGTCCATGGCAGGCGAGCACGGGGGCACAGCTGTCACGCACGGCAACACACATGCTTCTACAAGGATGGATAAACCTGCCGCCGCAGGAAATACCAGCCTGAATTGGTTAAACTCACTCAGCGATAACAGAAACTATTGGAACAGTGATTTCTGTGCAAAGTATTTAACATCCTTCAATAATATTATAATTCCAGAAGCAGCAGCTGTGAAAACTGTACAGGTGATCTGTATACGGACTGGACTGTGCTTACAGGATTAAGTCACAGTTTTTAAAATGCTTTTATTACAACCCGAGAAGAGCTTCAGCATCAGACTGATTCTATTCGCAATAAGTGCTTCGACTCTAAATTAACGAGAATGAAATTTCAACGTGATATCCTTTGACAACAGCATTCATTTTCCCAAGGCAAACAAAAGTTGAACATGTTTTCAGTACTTTCCTTTTTAACTAAAAAGTTAACAGAATTGTTTCAGAAAAAGTGGAGATGGCCTTTAGATTACGGTAAACATGCATTTCATTTGATCCCTGTTCTGGCAAATAAAGGCTGGAGTTTTGTACCGTGCTGTGGTACTTACGTATCTAAACAGACGGGCGCAAACAGGGAGCACAGGAATGTCCTCAGGTGAGGGTGACAGTCCGTGTGCGCAAGGTGCTGCCAGGTGGTGGATTTCAGGATAACTTCTCCCATGCTTGTGTGTCCCATCAGGTTGGGAAGCCTCATTTCGGAGTACCCAATCTTGTGGCACATGTCCAGCTCCTTGGGTATCACCACACATTTCGTGGATAATCCAATGTCAAAGCCTGCTGCCACACTTAGGAAACCACTCAGAGCAAAACCAAGTATTTTTGCAGTCAAGAACATCTTCCAGTGACTCCTGGGCTGCTGAGCAGGGAACTGTCAAACCCCCCAGGCGCAGGGGCACGCTGAAAACCTTGTGGCTTATATACCCCAAGAGCTTAATAAACCATTGGTTATCAACTGCTTATCAAATCACTCGAGACAAGACCAGGCCTTATTGCCTATTTAAGGGATTGTTGTGATAACCAGGGAGGTGGAGGCAAAGTATAGAAGTATGTTCCCAAAAGACACCGATTTGGTATAGCCTTTCACGCGTCCCACGGTGTCAGTTGCTGCAGCGTGCTATGTGGCATATTAAATTTTGACACCTAAGACGGTTTGCTATGTGCTTTCTAAAACAAATTAAGAGATCCCTCAGAAAAACGGTTGGGCAGACAAGCTGTCTCCTGGGGCTGCTGTGTCTCCTTTGTTTTCAGACACTGCTGACAGGGCAGAAAAAACAGCCCAGATTGACTTATCAACTGAAAATGTTTTGCTTGTGCTAATTGCTCGTGTCTCTTCCACTGTTTTACAATGCAGAAGAGCTACTTTCTTTATTTGGTCAAGCGCTATAAAAGAGACAGCCTCCCGCTATTAGCCAAGTATTTTGTCTGGAAATTTGGATCCCTGTCCTGTGACGTGCTAAAGGTATTAATTTTAATAGACACCCGAAAATACAGAATTGTTTTACTGATTGGATTATGTGCCTATCAGATGGTTACAGAATTCGCATCTTTCATTTATTCAAGTTCAGTGGTGGATTTAATATTGTAGGACTATTGTGGCTATCGGTATTTATTCAGACTGAAAAGGCAGTTATACATATAGAGAAAATTTGTATTACTTCAAATCAACACTTAAAATTACTCCAATAATGCAACATTTCACCTCTTTATCAATAAATGATAATTACATGAAGCCGTATGACAGCAAATGATAACCAGATGTGTACTACTTCTGTTGGCAGCACAAAAAATAGTATTAAATTTCTTAAGCTAAAAGTTAACAGAGTTACTGACTGAGTACTTCATTACTGTTCTCAGCATAGTACTGATAAACACCTCTTCGCTATAGAGAAGTTGGGGAATCAGTTAAGGTGACAGAGGGTCTGAGTAATGTGTAGCTTACCTGTTATGAATAGAAAAGTCGGATTATTAATTACAGGAGCTGAAAATTGAAAGAAAACATTTTGTAGAAATTTTTAATTCCATTAAACCATTTTTGCAATTAGTTATGGGCGTTAATTTTTATTTCCATTTCTTATTACATGATTTATTAGCAGAAATGTTTAGATACTAATAATACATAGGTGAATCTACTGTAAAATATCTGGCTTGATTATTAGGTTAAAATGAATATGTTCTTAATAGTGTATCAGCTAGTATTACTGAAGATTGAAATACGTTTTTCAGAAACAGCAGCTTTTTTGTGCTTATACCTAGACGTAGCACAATCAGACAATGTGCTATGTATCATTTACATGTTTATACCTAAATGCTAGATTATTAATCCTAGCATCTTTGAAATCAATGACAAACCACCACTGATTACTCCTTAGCTGTCTTCTTTACTCTAAGCTACTGGAAAAATTACAGTATGTTTAAATAAGTCAGAAAAAAATGACAGAATGCGAGGTTCCAGGTACCAAAGACATATTTAAAAGAATTGTCAGTTTTTCTTTTCATGTTTTGTTGACAGCTCTGTGGGGTTTTTTTTCAAATAAATTTGTTTTCTCTGTATCTGGTATCACACTTCAAAGTGGAGGAACTGAATTCCTACCCTGATTTAGGCCTGATGGTAGCATCCCTTTGCCAGGTGCCCCATGTATTCCGTAAGAAGGTGAAGAGCCTTACTAAAACTCGGTAAAAGTCCTGTTCTTGCTAAATCTCTGGAGATATCCCTGGGGGCTGCACTTCCCCATGGCTGGAAAGGGAGAGGGCAGACCCGCACACGAAGCCATGTTTACAATTCAGGTTGCGCTCAGCAACCGGGGTGAAACTGGGCTCCATTATATGAGTGTCCCCCTGACCCAGCAGGTAACTGCATCCATCCATGATGCTGATGTCTTTACCAAGTCACCCTATAATTTCATGGAATTAATCAAATTCCTCTCTGGCCCCAGTAGTATTCTTTCATAGCACTTTTCTCGTCTGGTTGTTATCTGAAAGTAGGTGCCAAGATCTTTGGTGAAGGAAGCCCTTCCATTTCATGTGGGGCATGGTATTACACACACATTTCTGAGTGATATAAAATATATATTAAGAAAGAGTATTTGGTCTCTGAATTATTTAGATGTTTTTCTCTGTGACTCTCTTGCAACCCACAAGAAAACTGGATTGATCCTAACTCCTGAGTCAACTCTGTTACTCCAGATAATGAGGGGTCACCAAGTCACTTGCTGTGCCAGTGCTGTTCTGCAGGAACAATGTCCTGGTGGTGCTGTCAAAGGGGCTTGCTCTGCCCCTTCCCTCCACCAAGTCCTGGCAAAGCAACCCCTGTGCTGGGCCGAGCTCTGGCTGTGCCCGAGACTGGGCATGCTGCACGGGCGTACAGCAGGTCTGGTTTTGGGAGCTCCCTCTGGGCCACCACCAATGGACAGAACAGACATAATGAACAGAACAGGAATAAGGAGAGCGTGTGAGATGAGGGTGCTCTAATGAGAGCTAATACCGCTCCTGACAAACTTAGTCTCCATAGGAACTACCTTGAAATAAATAATTGTGTATCTCCAAGTCACTGTTTCCTACTGGGGCTTCGCAGGGGGTAAGTGACTTATGAGCCACCGCAGGGCTGTGCCTTAAGGTTTCTTTTAGCCTCAGATATGTCCCAAAGGAGGCCAGCTATCTTTGGATGCTTTGCTTTTGGCGAGCTGACTTTCAGTGGGTCATCATTCTGTAATGCTGAAGAAAATTTTCTCTGTATGAGGATGGTGGCATCTTTGGAGGCTGAGGGCCCGACCATGCCGGAAGGTTGGTTGGGAAGGAGCAGCACTCCACTGCTCGGCCACGCCTGGTACGACCCTTCAGGGGGGAGCCGGGGGTATTCAAGGGCATGGGGGACACGCCATGGCTTTGCCATCAGAAGAATGGGAAGTCATCCGCTTTGCTTCTGTTCTTGTTTTCTTGTTTGAGTGAAGTAGTCATTCACCCTGGGATTAGCAAGTCTTTACCGGTTTGTCAGGAATGAGGAACCAGGACCATCAGGAATGAGGAATCAGGACCATCACCAGTTCCAAGAACAAAATGTGCCCAAATGGCTTTGCTTGTCACCTGTGACTGCGTTGGGTTTAAGGCTGGATCTGAAGCCAGAGCGTTATCTGTAATTCGGTCATTTCTGCTAGCCGCCTTCTGTCAAGAAAGAGCTTCATTTAGGGGATCTTCTGATTCCTCTCCTCTCTGACAGTCACTGGGTTACAGACGTTAGCTGGGTCAAATTCCTTACCCTGTGCCATTCCTTACCCTGTGCCATTCCTTACCCTGTCACCATTTACTAAGGAATTTGCCAGTTTGACACTTCTTTTCGCTACGCTCACAAGATGCTTTTAAGCAAGGGAATGACTTTGGCTGTGCTTCTGTTTAGCCTAATTATTTTGATGTTCTTTGTGAGCAGATGCTACCCTGAAACATGGTTTGACAGCAAGTCATTATCATTTATCATTTTTAGCAGGAGTCTTGCAGAACAGTTATTAAAAATGAACACGTGAGGTAGATTGCCATTGCTTGGAGAGTGCTTCGGGTCAATCGGAGGTTGGCTCCTCGGCAGAAGCCTGAGCTGCAGCACCTGCGTTGCTGTGCCATAGATTCTCCTTTCTTCGCAGATGCTCAGCTGCTCGTTGACACGGCGTGGAAAAAACCGCCAGGCAAATATACGCACAGCTTGCTTGTGGGAACACAGTAAACTGTGATTCACTGTTGCCACACCAGCTAAACGTTCAAATTACACAAAAGCTGACAGGGGCGCAGTATTTCTAATAGTGTGTAGAGGTTGCTTGAATAAAGACTGTATAAAATAAAAAAAAATAAAATTATTTGTTTAGCAAACTGTCACGAGAATTGCAAGTGTCTGCGTACATTTCAAACAGGCAGCGTAAAACGCAAGACCTGAGGGTTTAGAGAAACTTCTGCCTCAGAGTCTGGAGCGCAGCTAATGCTCTTTGAGACTTCTGAAGAAAGCTGTGTGGTTGTTCCCTTCACCACGGGCTGCATTTATTGTTCCTGGATATGAGAAACGGTCACCTGCTGATGGACCCTGATAACAGGACCAGCGGCAGGAGGCTGGGTCCCTGCCCACCTCTGGGTCGTCTCCTTTGACTGTTACCAGGGAGACAGACAGAGATTAACCAGGAGCCACCCATCAGACCCCAGGAAGAAATGGGACTGAATTTTTTTCTTCAAAGACAAGTAGGGGTTTGAGAGCAAACTAGCAGATGTAGGGATTTTGGGTTTTCATCTAAACATTTGTTGCAATATTCGGCTGGAGTCATCTTTATCTGACACCTAATTGCGGAGATGTGAGGCTCTCAGACAAGGATCAAAGCCGTGACTGTGCACCCCGACTCGCAAAAGCCGGCTGGGGAGGGGTGGCCGTCGCTCTGGTGGCAGCTTTGCTGGACCAACATCCTTGCTCTGTGGGGCAGGATTTATTTCATAACATTTCCTTTGCTTTATTAAAAAACCAATTAGGCACGAATGGCATCTGTAAAACAGTGGAAGAAGAGTCATAGATGGTTTTGAAAAGCCTTGTTAATTTACTCATCGCAATGGCTTTAGCATTGCTTTAATTTTATAGAACAGAAATCCTGCATTTCCTTATAATTCTATAATGCAAATAGTTAAAGGCTTACTGCCCTGGCATGCTGAGCTCTGTCCTTATTACTCTTAATTGATTAGCTGAGAGGAAATTTTGCTTTAATAGTGAAAGAGAAAGTTGATGATTTGGGTGACCCACACTTAGTTTCTGACTCTGCCGCAAGCTTCCTGCTGAAGCTTTAACCCCACCGCACTGTACTGCTCCACACACGGACTGTCCTGCTTACCATGGCGGGGGCGGGGGGAGGATGCTGGGAGTTAAACGCATTCCAATATGCAGCATTCAGATGCTACAAGAGGCACGTAAATGCCCCCGCGGATTCCAACAGTATCACCTACAGGCACAAAGGGTGCTGAATACTATACAAAACCGGGGTAAGTAGCATTTCCTAACTAGGCCAAGTAAGTCAGGGATGGAAAAAGGGCACAGGAAGATTAGACGAGTTGCTAATTAGCTAGCAGCTAATGCAGGCGTACAACCCTGAGCTTTGCCATCGCAATATGCATTGACACACTCAGCTTTTGGGTCTCCTGCCCAGCAATATTTTGGTCACTGCAGAGCAGGACAAGTCGCGTAAAGTGATTTCAGGGGAAGAACTGAATTCCTGTGCTGGCTTATGAGCGGTGTGCTCACAGAACTGCATCCAGGCCCCATCCCATGCGCATGGCAAGACCTTACGGTGAACACCCTATTGCTTAAATCCTGTGTGAAGCCGTTTGCTCTCAAGGTGGCTGAAAGGAGGGGCCGAGCTCCCGCACGATTATCATTAAGAAAGTGGGATTTTGCTCTTCAATCATAAGCAGTGAGGCAGACTCAACAGTGGTGTTTTGCTCCAGGGGTAAGCAAATTCCAAATAATGGCTTTCAGGTGGGAGAAGAATACAGTCTGTCTGAATTTAGGGGCTTACACTATTGATCATGTACCAGAGGAGCACCTTCCACAGAGAGCCAGGAGTAATAGCCACTCTTCTCTGGTTCCCCCCAGGTAAAAAATTAAACTTCTTAGGGTTTTTTTTTTCTTTGGTTTGTATTGGTTTGCTGGTTTGGCTAATACTGCCTATTTTTCTTTTCAGTTTTCAGTCAGTTTTACTGGGTTTCAATTTAGTTTTGCTCTGATTTAATTTTGTGGAAGAAGGACCATTTGACAAATAGAGTTTCATGTATTTCGGGCACAACCCTGGGTCTGCAGAAAAGCTCCTGTTTCTTTTAGATTTAAGCAGTTTTTGCAGTCTTTTGGCCACTGGGCTGATGCTGTTTTTCTCTCTATCAAATTTCTGTCATAGCCGAGTCCCCTCTCATGCATTGTATGTCACAACCAGCTCCAAATGCAAGAAAAAGGGAGGTTAAATGGAGAGCGCAGCGAATCGTTTCCCAACCTCTGTGAACAAAAGGGAGCACAAGAAGACTCAAGACTGTTTCATAAGGAGGCAGAGGAGCGGCTGTTTGGGCTCCAAGTAAACAGCAAGTACATACCAACTATTTGTACTCCATTGAGAAAGTAAACAGGGTCATCTTGTCTATTCCCTGCCCCCCCGCCCCAGTTCTTTCTTTGTCTGTGGCCTGTAGCCAGCTACTGATCACCAAGATAAGACGGAAACACATTAAGTCTTGAAAATTATGTCTGGCTTCTGGCTGTCACTGGAGATAGCTCTATCAGTTAAGCAAGTAAAACCGTGGGTGAGTGCTCCGCTGACTCCAGCACACCTGGAGCCCGTCCCTTTTAAGTCGCTTGATGGCATTTTGCATCTAACTTCTCTGTATCCCAGCCGCCCGGAGGAAAAGCTCTCGGCATCTGACATTGCAGCAGTACATGGCAGGCCAAGCTCCCTCCGCGTCAACGCCGAAGGAATCAGCAGACCTGAGGCATCTCTTTAAAAGTCAAACTTCAGCCTAAATGCTTTGCTGAATAAGCAAAATTAAATAACGTCTGTAAGGCTTCAGAAATAAATAAATGTGCTTCAAGTATCTGAATTAGACATTATGGCCAAATCTTCTCTAAGCAAAATTCCCTCTGGCATTAGCATGATTTTTTTTCTTGAAGAATGATAGTAAAATGTAATCTCTTTCTAGACATTCAAAGTATATTTAATAATCAAAACAAGTGTTCCTGTCGCAAATGGTTTTGGTGAACTGAGATTAAAACAAAGATTTGTTGAGAAATAGTCAGTTACACCCTGGACATGAATTTCAGATTCTGGTTGTTGGAATCCTGGCAGGTTTTTTTGGTTATAAATTTCTCTTCAAGCCATGACTCATATTGGTTTTAAGGGTGTAGATATACATTTTAAAATTTAAAAAACCCCATATTTTCTGGATAAATCCTAGCCTTTATTTTTAAGTTTCCATGTCAGAGTATTTTTTGAAAGAGATTTTTTTCCTAAAAGCATTTGCAAACGTTTTCATTCAAGTACACATGTGCATACTAAGCTTTGGGTGGCTTAATTAAAACAAGTAGCTGTGTCCTGAACTCAAGTGTGTGTGTAGATAGAGTCAATATTCAAAAACTGTTTTGTGACTCACAGAAAGGACAAGTATTTTTAATTGTGGCAATTACAAATTACTTAAAAGAGTAAGTGCTTCACAGATGAGTGTGCATGATATACAATTGCTACCTGACTGCTATGCAAATAGTTCTTGTCTCTTCTGTTACTTCAGCTGTGTGGCTGAAGAAGAGATACTTGCTGAAGGTCTGAATATTCTCTACTTACTTATTTTCACTCTCCCCATTTTGGATATTCCCTTACCCGCACCTTCTGGCAAAGGATGACCACAAAAGCCAGTCTTTTGGAGCCCTTAATGCACCTTCTTACTCCACCAAAAGGCACATTTGCTATTACAGCTGTCACTTATCTACTTTTCTTCAGTATTTCTCATGTAATTCTCAAGGAACTCAAAACGTTTTTCAGGTTTCAGTGAACGAAGCCACCAGCCTTTTGTGTAGCCCATTTTGATTACAAATGCGTAGCGAAATCACACCTCCTCGTGAGGAGTGAAGGCGGCGAGAGGGAGCCGGAGCATGGCTCTGTGGCAGGCGAGTGGCAGGACCACGCCAGGCGTTAACGGGATGATCACGGGCAGCTCCGGACATCACATGTCATAATGGCTTAACAGACACTACTTCTTCTGAGACAAACCTCTATGATTTTCTCTCTGTTGTCATGCAGGGATGGTATCCCTGTAAATAGCTTGTAAGTCTTCTTGTCCATCTGAGAAGACATCTAGTACAACAGTTACGTAAAAGTAAATAGATTTTGCATCTTGTACACTTGCTAAATCTTTTTACATACACCCTAATGGGGTTACATAGTGCTTTCTCATAACACCCCGATACCAGGCCCTAAAAATATGCAAAACCTCAGCAATTGCCCCTATAGAGAGCATTCATATTGCCGCAGCAATTCCTACAGCGGGCCTAAGAGTCAGGTCAACCGCTCCATCCCTGCTCCATTTTGCGGGACAGCCCCATTGGTATTCACGACAGACTTTAAATCCTCTGCAAAGTGGGAGAATTCAGTTAAAAAACCCAACCAAACAAATCAGTCTCCAAACAGAAAGCATAGATGGAATATGCTTTAAAAAAGATGGGGAAGAAAATAAGTTTTCCCTTTCTTTGGCCCTTCAGAGGGCAGATAGCAGGTTACTTCCCTTTCACCCTGGCTTATGTCGCACCAGAACCGTGTCTCTATTGAGATCAAAGACATTTGGTTTCTATTACCCTATCTGGAACAGAAGTTCACTGATAAAGAAGTCTCCACCCTGATGATTAAACCCTCTTTGGATTTAAATACCTGGGCAGAGCCCTTCAGCCGGCAGGATTCGAGGGTCCGTGACTCCAGCGCCCATTTGCTAATCTGGATGCAGACCGTGTTTGGCTTTCACAGCCCTTTACCCTCATCCCAGGACAATCTTTTTCTTCCAGTGGCGCTACCGGGAAATGCAATGGAGATGAATCTGTCCTAAATAGCTACACAACAGCAAAAGCTGAGCAAATAAGTAAGGAAAAATTATAGACCAAGCGCTTAGAAATGGCTCAAAATCAAACAGTATATAAACGATCTTTAAAACTGTGGCTTACATATAATTAGTTTATGAAGCTAAGGGAGGGAGAAACAGAAAAATAATTAAAATTAAGGTTAATTAGGAGAGGCTGATTATTTTTTTTTTTTTCATCTTAGGAACCATTTTCATTCTCTAAATAGCATTAAGGGTTTCATGCTGGTTGCAGTGACCAAAGATTAATAACTGTATCCACAGGAGGCTCCTTTCATTATGGAAACCACAGAGGAGCGAATAGTTTAGAGGGGAAGGTATTTTGAAATTAGACTCAGGAACATCCAGAGACAAAAGGTTTGTGATTGCAGCTCTAGTTTCAGACCTTAAAAGGAGCGTGTTTGCCTGACAGCTTCTTCAGCTTTTTTCCCCTGATTACGCCTGTCTGATAAAAGCTATCACCACTCCCCATAAGCCTTGCCTTTTTATACCTACATCTCTACTACCACATTACTGCTGTTAAATGTACTAGGCCAGGAGGGCTTTTTTTGTTTGGTGAGGGAGAAAAGTATTTTTAGAAAATACATCCAGAGATTGTAACCTGAGCACTCGGTTGTGTGGGTAAATGCTCTGTATTTCTTTTCTTTTCTTTCCTTTTTTTCTTTTTTAACAATTGAGTGAGATTTTGCAGTCCTTACTTATGCTGGGTAGTATTTTTCTTCTTGATATGCTATGAAAATGGAACAGAAGTACTGAAGTTATTAACAGGTTGATTCTGTGCCCAAGGAAGCCACTGACAGCTTCCATAACCCGTGATTATATCCTGAACACTGAGATTCTGCCAATTTTTCTTATGCTGAGAGTTACAATACACCCTAGTGATGTCAGTGCCGTTCTCATGGCATACCTTGGTGTGAGCAAGAACCGACGAAGGCGTTCAACACAAACAGGCCACCCATTCCACTCTTTTGGGTGAATTACCTTTCAGGAGGTTATATAAAAATGCTTGGTTTGGGAACAGGATATTAAAAAAGGATTCAGTATGGAAGGTACTTTGCCCTGCCATTTGGTTGACTGAGTAAAACTTCCTCCCCCTAATATCTTGGCTCCGGCAAAGGATGCTGCAGGCGCATATGCCAAGCTTTAAAGGGAAAAAACAACCTATCTCCCTGGGCTTGCTGGGGTCCTTACACAGCCATTCCCTCCATGCACGCCCCTGGGAGAAGCCAGCTTGGGCCTGTGCCCACACACGTGAGAACATTCCCTTGGCCATTTCTCTTTTGGAGGATTAGTGGCATTTGATTTACCTGGTAAGAACACTCCTTGGGTAGATAAAGCTAACACAGAAAAATGAGGGGAACTGCTGCTTCAAACTCTGCCTACTTCCAAGTTTTCATTTTTCTCCTTTCCAAGAGCAATGGACCATTTCTGGTTCAGGCTCTTCATAACCAGCCTTACTGACGTGCCCATGGTTTTTTTAAGGCCTAGTACTCCTGGACAAGAAGAAAGAGATTTTGTCTTCTTTAAACCTAATAATTGATCACAAAGGATGGACAGAGCAGCTGATGATGTCACATCACTATATTAGAGAAGAATTTTTTAACCCTAAGGAGCCCTCAGGCAACCTCTGGTACGAATTTGGCACATTAAGGCAAGTCAGTCTTTGGGGCACAGCGATGCTCTCAGCTTGTTCAACTCAGCTCTTCAGCCTTTCCTGAGCATTTTCTCATGGGTGGTCATGCTTACCCCACTGCTAAGGTTTGAGGTTACAGCGCAAAGAGAATCTTCCCCTTACACAAATAATTTATATCTCAGAGTACATTAACAGTGCCAAACAGTAGCTATGGAAGGCAATTCAAAAGCTGGAAGACATGCAGCAAGTTCCTAACATTTATAATCATATCAAATCCAGGTGGTCAAAACCACTAATTCAGCTATAAAGCATGAACGGCTATAAAATCCATTGAGAAACCCAAGGAAAAGTAGTTAATGTTCTGGTTTAGGGATGTAAAATGGCAATACTGAGTAGCTATAGTAATTATAGTTATAGTGAGCTGTTTGTGAAGAGAACCCTGCTCATTTTAGAGTCTCTAGATAGTCGCTTGTTTACATATGGTCATAGTTTCACACCTGTTCTGATAATTCAGCAACCTTAATGTAAAGCATTAACAGAGTGTGTAGAAGCCGTAAGGGGAGTCGTGTTTAAAGCCAGTAAGGTGACATGGGACTGAGAGTTTATTTGTGTCCCTGGTGACTTAGCCTTCCCACTCTGCCAGCAGGTGGGACATGATCTCAGCATTCACAATATTCTCACTTCTCTGGTTTTACCTCTCTGACTGGTCCGATTGTTTATTTAAGATATTAGTAATGCCTTCGAAAAATCCTCCTGTATTGTCTTTTCTTTGTTGAAAGGAAATCTGTGCTCTCTTGCAGTTATTTTCCTTCCTGTCGCATCATTACCTTTTGCACAAATGCATCATGTATGAAAAACTTAATTAGGGCAAATGACCTTGTCATGGTATTTACTTGTTCAAAATCTTGTTAACAACAAATGAGAGACTCACAGGGACTTACAGTAGATTTGCCAAATGGCAGGGGAAACGCATATTATTTCCATTTTATTCTGGAACACTGCCAATAAATCTTTTCAACTTGACCCTAGTTTAGTATCTAGGTCAGGGCAGAAGGCAGGGGGCAGCCGGGGACAGCCCCAGCCCGGGGTGTGGGGCACCTTCCTGGGAATGGGGACAGGCCAGGCTGGGACATCAGCCCGTGGGTGGGACCCATGGCCGGGGGGCAGCAGGAGCTGCATCTCAGGACGGGCCAAGGCGAGATCCTCAGCTGGAAGCAGCTCCCCCAGCCAGAGTTTGGCCCCACGGTGTCTGGGAGCCTCTGCCCAGGGTCACCGCGGGGAAGGGGCCACCCACGGCCACACCGGCTCTGAGCTGGCCCCCAGCCCCAGCAGCCAAACCTCCATGAGCCCCCGGGGATGCTCTCACAACCCTTACAGCAGGGCTCACCATCACTCGCTCCTAAACAACTACTTCACAAAGGCTGCATTTTTATTATGTTATGGCTAGAGGACAACGGCACAAAGAGATTGGAGTCATATCCATCCACCCACCCCTTTGGGGTGAGCACAATTTTCCAGGCACTGTTGGCTCTGTGGCCATGCCTGTGCTAGTAAATTAACCCTGCCTGGCGCAGTTTGCTGGATCTAAGTCCAGCTGGCAAGAAACTGCCCAACTCCGCACTATGAAAGCCTCTAACCCTCCAAAGCTGGCCAATGGCATCCCATTGCCTGTTAGGAGCACAACCAGGCCACCGCCAGCTCCTCAGCTGCGCCGGGGGAGTCCAGGAAGATCACAGCTGCCCTAGGCCAAAGTTTGTTAAGTTTGTGAGTTTGTTAATGCAGCAACTACGTGTCCATCACACAGCTCCCGCGAGCTTCCAAGTGCAAGCACAGAGCTTTCCCTGCTGCAGTAGGCACCGAGGTCTCCAGCCAAGCAGCCAAAACAGGAGGGACAGCCAAAGGCAGCTTTGGCGGATGGGGGGAGAGGGATCTATAGCTTCTACAGGTGATCATTTGGGATACCACAACCATCAGACCGTGCTTTCATGTCCTGCGCTCCACCTTGTCTTAGTGATCACATAGTTGCTGCCTTCTGCAAGAGCTGGGGTGCAGGATGTAAAAACATCCTAACACAGTCTTAGAGCAGACTTAGTCATTGCCCTCAATGAAGGTGATACCACATGAAGAAAAATAAGATAAACCTGTGTGATAAAACACATAGCCAAGGAACTCACGATCCCTTAGGTAACCTGTGTTGACAGTAGCAATGATACGGACAGATTGAGACTGTTGGGACCATGATGAACCCCTGAGATTAATTTCCCTGTAGGTCCGTTTTCGCCTGGGAATCCAGAATTAAGAACCCTAGCTAACACACTCCCTGCAGACGCCTTACATTTAATGTAATCATTTAAATGGAATCAAACATTTGCCTGATCTGATCATCTTGTTCCAGCAAGACGGAACAACATACATGTTTCTAGACGAACCTACGTTTCTGAAGGACGCTTTCCGGGAGTTCCCTGCAGTGTTGTGCTTCCCTCATCAATATGCAAACCTGTTCTTAAAAAAAAAGGTGTCCTGCTTCAGGACTAGGAGACATTTTGTGTGCACCTGTCATGCTTCCTCTTTATTCAAAGTTTATACTATGTATATTTTCTGCGTTAAATAAAAAGCCACCTTGAGATCCTTTTAAGAGTTCAAATTCTAACCAAAATGACTTGGTTACTCCAGCCATGGTTCAAGATTCTTCCCGAGTAGCAATTTTAATTCCTTATAGCTGACCTTTATTTTATAACGTATCCTAGATCTTGAGAGGGGTTTGCTTTAAAGAAAGCTTTAGTTAATCTTTTTTATGATTACACTTCTCAGCCATATTTTCTCTCCTTACAGTAGCACACTACCATTTTTATGAAAAAGGAAATTCAAAGTTGACTCAAGCCCAAAATGCACGGGGTTTCTAGGAACATCAACATGGTTGGACACATGCCAAAGTGGTACTACCTGGTGGCAGGAACAGGGTATGGACAAACAGGGCTTTTAAAATGCCTGAAAAAAAAGCTGCCTTGGCCCAGGCCCCAGCGGACTAAATGCCCGTGGTTTCCCAAGCAGTGTAATTTTACAGTTATAACCTGTGATAATGTTACTGCTATAATAATAATAATGAATTTCCCATTGATATCAGACTGAATAGGATCAGGTGGCAGTCTTTGGTTGTGTTGGCATCACGAGTGTCACTCGGATGAGAGCCTTGTTGCTGCAGGCATCGTGCAAACGCAGCAGGAGACTTCTGCTCCTTACAAGCACGTGGCCCCCGGACAGCAGAACTGAGAGCATTCTCAAGCGGGACCTGAGCAATTTCTTTCATTACATTTCATTTGGTTGCTTCACTGGTTGCCTCATTTTGCCTCTTTCACCTCTCAAAGATAACAGCACATTCAACATACTTCAGTGAAAGGCTTGTAAGAGTTGCATGCCTGGATGCAACTCAGCTGGGAGACCTTGGAGTGAACTAGAAAATTCCAGCATGGAAATGTAACGAGGTTAAGCGTAAAGGAGCTCTGTTTGCAGAGCAGGATAGCAGCAGACAAAAATAATGAATCCTTAAATTATTTTCCTTGCCCCCGCTTGCCTCCTTGCAGAGGGATGCTGTTCCTGGTAGCTAAAAAGCACGCATCATTCCCATGCCCGAGAGCTGCATGTGGTTGCTAGGTGGCAATCCAGTTTTTAGATCATTATGTTACCACCCCAGAGAGCCGCAAATAATCTGCGCGCAAGAGCTGCTCATTAACTGCTAGTCCATGAAGTTTCAAAGGGTGTCTGCACGATGGAAGCCCGCCTCCCTTGATCTTTCTCCAACTCATGCTTCTGAATTCTTAAAAATACTTGGGAGGAGATTTTAAGTGCTGTAGTCCATGAAACTGCTTCTCGTATTATTTGACTTGCACAACCAGTTGCCCTACAGTGTTCAGAAGCTGGAGAATTAATCAGCGGAGACAGTAGGTGTTATGAGCCCCGATTCTCTCCCTGGTACCTGCAGGGACCATCTCAAGTCCTACAGGAGTATTTCATACCAAGATCCAGTGAATGACAGCATCTAACAGATGCTCCATTCTCTGACAACCTTAGCTGAAGCAGACCAGAAGCAGCTGATACTTGTATTTGAACAGCAGATCAGAAAGTAGGAAGCTCAAAGAATCCCACCCAGCTCATACGCCTGGTAGTTCTGAATCAAGAACAAAGTGGATCTTCCGAACACATTTTGCAGGCCGCGTATTAGCACTCACCTCAGTGTTATTCTGTAAAAAACCCCAGAAAATAAGTGAAATTGTGAGCCACATTTGGCCCACACCACCACATTATCAAAATTCAACATGAAAGATGAGTCTTCAATGCAATGAAGACTTATACATAAGGGGACAATCTCGCTCTAACATGGGTTTTCAGGGCAAAGGTTCCATACATCCTACTAGAACTCTGTTAACTCAAATTTCCCTGTCTGACTTGAAGCTAAAATCAGGCTGAAGAATACAACTGGGTTTAAAGGACTGAAATCCTGTCCTTCAGAACAAAGCAGAGATGTCTGGTAAAATCCAAGCTGCTGTAAGAAATAATTAGGTGGCAGCAGAACAATCAGATCATCTCCGTGGCTGACTTACAGATTGGAAAATGGGAGAAAGGTTAGGATCTGTCGTCTGACTGACTTCCAAAATAAACTACATCAGCAGGTCATATTACATGAAATGTACCTACAATATTAGGTTTCATACAGTTCCCTTATACCAAAACCACTATTTTCAGGAGTGATTATACATTTGGGAATAGATATGGGGAAAATAAGACCATTATTGTGTAAAAAACAAACCCTCAACCTTTATTTTTCACAACACACTCATTTCAAGTACATGCAGAACGTGTTTACATTTCTCTTTAAGGCAAACAGAAACTGGGTTCTTATTCCTGAGTTGCTTAGCACCAGCAGAAATAGCAAATAAAAACTTCGGAAATGTTGTCTCTCCCTTTGAAGCAGCAGCTGCCTCCTATGCAAAATATTTCTGCTTTCACCTTACATTTCTTTTAATGAACTATTTATACTACTAACCTCTAATGCTGTTTGGAGCCATTTCTACAGATTTCAATCTCTTCGCAGAAACATCACGCCAAGAGGTGACAAACTTTCCGTTTGTTATTTTACCTTGCAGACTGTTTGCTGACTAGACAGCACAGCAGTACTTCTGTCTTTGCTGGTACGTGCATCAAGGTCTTCTCTTCGGTTATTTCCAGAGTTCCGTGTTCGCCCAATATCTAGAAAAAACTATTATCTCCTTATGTCTTTCTCACGCAGGCTAGCTGCTTCTCCAGTACTATGTCAAGATTAAGAGAGGTTTTAGGGCTTGACTTCACGAAAGCTAAGAGGAGGGGAGTGAAAATGCCTATTTGAAGTGTTGGCATTCACAAAGAAAATGCAAACCACTTTTTCAAAGAAAAATCATGCTCCCTTGAAGTCTAACATTTGAGCCATTTGGATTATGTTGAGACTTCAGACATTTGCTAGAATTTAGGGTGTTGAATTTCCATTTAAAATACAGAGGGAACATTTTCAAAGAAGTTTGTGACATTCTTCCATCCCCCTCGACTGGCTCTATCAAAACCAAACAATTCCAATAGGCCCTTTTCTCCCGTGACTTTTAAGAGGACAACAGGGCACGATCCTAAAAGAGAAAACACCTATTCAGTAAAAAATAAAGTTCCAGTTCCTATTTAACATAAAAGTTGTAAGTCCAAGCAGAAAGTCAATAGTGCAAAATGGGGTATGACTCTTAAGTGTGCCTTCCTCAGTGACCTGTAGTGTGGAAAAATGTTTTGTTTCAAATTACATTCTCTGCTTTTTTCTGCATGCATTCCTGAAACTACAGTTTTTAATGACTTGTCAAATACATCAATAATCCAAGGCTTCTTTTACCATTTAGTCTCTCTACATGCCCATCTCAGCTAATCAATGCTTATCACAATTTTTAAAGAAATACTAATATTTACAGGTGTTTAACTTAAACGTTCATTGAAAGAAACAGAACAACTGTGCCTTGATTAAACTTCTGGTTTAAATTGGTTATTTAAAGCAAAAAAACCCCAGTAATTTCTTACTTCTTTTTCAGTTATTACCTGCTAAGATCAAGTGTCTTTTTTCACAACTGTTTCACTCAGTAGCAACAGCATATTGCGTTGGGAATAATCCACATTCAAATAGTCAACTGTAAAGAGATTATCTTTAACAAGGGCAAGCAATCTCAGAAAGCAATTCTTCACCAAAGGTTTGCCAATTTTTTTTCCTACCTCTGCGAGATTATTACAAACTAAGCACCTAGGAAAATATAATAAACGAACCCAGACAGTAAGAGGAACTCACAAAGTGTCTAATGAATATCCCATCCGGAAGCTGACTCTCTCTGGTAAGGCACCTCCCAACAGAAGGTCTGAGGGTTCCCCCCCAGGTAAGATGAGTTCAAAAAGGCTAAAAAAAGGAACGGTTGTTATTCTGCACCTGGCAACACCTCTATACGCTGTGAAAAAAACAGCAGTTTGCTGCAGGTATTCCCAACAAACAGCCGAGCGTAGCATTTTTACCCTCATTTTATTCTCTATAATGCGACCCACATGCACCTTTATTTCTAAAATCAGCACCGCTAATTCTATAACCAGGACGTCCTCCAACAAGATGTACTTTTTCAGTGATCATTTCAATACTAAGATGCTAAAGAGGTTACAAAATTTCAGAAAGTCATAATTTCTCCCTGGAAATCCTTGATCCCTAGTCTACACAGAGACTGCACTGCATCCAGAGGAAAATGTTGTACCCCTTGACCGTGATTGCTTGTCTAGCAACTGTTCATCTAGTGCATTTGTCAAAGCTTGTCCTGCTACACTGGTTTACTTTGAAAAAATCTAGGACACTGACACTTCTCCGCTTCTTGCCTCTTGCCCAGATCTGTGAGAACCGTCCGAGCTCAAGTTGTCCTCCACTCATATAGGACAGGGGTCACACACAGGCATTCATTCAGGCTCTCTCTCTGCTACCTGCTGCACTAGCTGAGGTAGCAGAAGCCTGATTAGCCTCCCAGGCATCTTACCAAGATGAAATATTCCAGAGGAAGTCACACAAATGCTTCCTGTATTCAAGACAGTTCAATGGCCTTGGAGAGTTTGGTGTCTCAGCTTGCCCGGGGTGGTAACTTCTGATCTCTGGTTTGAAGAATTAGTCCTACCTGCTTTTTTGAGGATGGCACCAGGTTATCACAGTCGGAATCCTTTCATGCAGAAGAAGGAAGCTGTAGGCAAGAATAAGTTTCTGGACGGTTTCAAAACGCTACTTCCAAAGGCACCAACTTTCACATGCGAGTAAAAGACATTGCTCTTTCTGACAGTGAAGATGAAACAGATTACATCCAGTTTATTTATAAAAGTTTTATACACCTGAAGTATCACAAACATTTACAACTTTCCTGCTTTCTTCTGAGTTCTGAAAAGACCGAGTCGTACAATTACACCGCTGTCTCCTTTGACTCCGATGTCTGTGGCGCCTTGAAGTTCAGTATTTCTTTATATGTAATGCCTGGAAAACAACAGAATAAACAGTCTTGCTGGTCTAACTAGAAAAGAACCGCTTCTTGCCTCTTGCCCAGATCTGCCTCTGCACAGATACGAGCAAGGTGCAATCCCCAGCACGGTTAGGCTCTGATGTAGGTCAGGAAGAGAGAGACCTCTTCAGGCAAAAAAGAGAGAAAGAGTACAAAAAGTATGGGAAACAAGGATCGTTTTTTCACTACTTCAGATTTGAAGAAGTCGCCCAATACTGAAATGTCATAGGTGCTTTCAAAGAGATGTGAGCATTGACTTTACAGTATAGGGGGCAATACCCTCAGAAAGAACTACACAGCACATCAGCTTTAAAAGTCAAGTCCTCACTTAAAAGCCAAAATAAAAACCTCTGATGCTAGATGAAAACTAGATTCAGACTTAAATCCCTGCTGAGACAGGTATGTTGTCTCCCTCTCAGAGAACCTCACTTAAAATTAAGACAGCAACCGTTGCAGTCCTATAGAGCAACAGTTGAGGAATCTGTTCACCTGTCCTATCCACTGGAAAGACCATGTTACAGAAATGGTTCCTTTCCTATGTTGCAGAAGATGGGAGGATAGACACGGGGGAGAAGCGGGGGGGAAGAGGGAGAAGGGGAGCCTCTGTTATGAGGCAGAGAAGAAACCTTTGGGGATTGTTCCAGGAGGACTTGACAAGAGGAACACTGGCTTATCAATAGCGTTTCTCTATCTTAATGCTGTCTAATTACTCTGTTCCATCAAAAGCAGAGAAAGTAATTTGTAAAGGGGAATATTCCTATTTCTGGATGGCTTTTCTATCTGGTCATTTTTGAAAACATCACAAAACCAAACTCACGCTTCCACTCATCTAGCGGAAGATCCATGTTATCAAATGTGTCATCATATTTCTCAGCTTCAATTTCTTCCTCAGGATCGTGAATTGGCTCAAAGTAAGGATGTGTCAAAGCCTCAGCTGCTGTGACTCGCTTCTCTGCATCCAGCACCAGCATCTTCTCCAAAAGGTTTACAGCTATTGAGAGAATACAAATACTGCATTCAAATCACGCCACTCATTCCAGCTAGTACACAGTAACGTTGTCCTGGAGATATTTCAAATAAATACACAGAGTTATAAAGCAGAATAAATTGGGTGTTGATCCTATAGCCACTGGAGCCCATCTGTGTGACAAAATAGTGTTGTGAGTAAGGCGGGACGTGTACAAAGCCTGATGCAACGCAGAGATGCTCCCTTGCTTCTGTATGCAGTACAGCCACATCGCCTCAGCTAATGACTTCTCTGCTCCAGCACCGCTGGGCTCGGGGCTTTCCCAGGTGTTGTTCATCACTGCTGCCACGGTGTTGTGGTTCTCAGGTACATCACGACCTGACAGCAGCAGAATGAACAGGTGGGTGTAGAGCTAATGAGAACTGCTCCGTGTGTGACCAAATCCAAGGCCAAGTACGCTCTGAAGTTCACTAAGACAAGACAGTTGTCCACGCTCAGAATCTCAGTGCTGACTTTATGTGTTTTTGACCTCAGCCAAAACAATTAATGAAAATCTTCTGTGTTCCTATCCGGTAGATTTTGGATCAGGTTCACTGTTAGACTGTTAAAACGGGTTAGCGTAAACAGATATGATGAATGATTTGTTTATTCTCTGTTTTTCTATCCTGAAAGAACGTTCCTGGGTTGGGTGGAGCAGCTGAAAGGCAGAAGAGGCAGCAGCGCAGGACAGGATGCTGCAGCTCCTGCTTGCCACACTGTGGATTCTCTCCAGCCTCCTCACTCAGACCATGCGCAGTTGCTCGTTCTCTGTGTAAGGAGCAGCCAGATGGGCACAGAATTGATAGGAAGAAACATCCTAAAAACTAAATGGAAATGTGTAGAGTTTGCTGTAGCTGAGAAGGTCAGTGAGCTAACCATGCAGGCAGGGTTAAGAGCTGCTTATCATGTTTATTTCTATTGCATCTGAACATACAATGTTAACATCTTAAATTGAGAAGATTCAATCATCCCAACTGATATTCTAATAAAGATGGCTTTGTGGGCATTCAGGTCATTGGGGAATGGATGAGGTTTTGGCAGAGCCATCTCAGAGCTCTGGCTGCCTCGAGTCATGTTACTGTTATGCACACATGTACACTCTTCTGGCTGCTTATATCTATCAGATCCAAGCCAGTGCTTCTCAGGAATGCACAGATGTTTCTCAGGATGCATTCATTCCATGACTAAAATGTCAGCTTTTTAGTTGCTTGCATTTCTACTGTAGACCAGATTGAGCTTTCAGAATTATATTTCAAATACAATACACAAAAATTTATTACACGTATTTAATTTCTCAGGGCTTTTGAGAAAGCTGCTCCAGTAAAACCATTAAGCAGATGCTGGACTGAAGCCTAAAACACAAACTACTTCTTTTTTGACTCTTCTGAGAAACATCTGATTCTTGGCAGAGTCTAAACTTGGCAAAGTTCAGACACTAAAATCAAAGTTATGAGTTATGGAAAGCAGGAGAGAAAAGCCCGAGAACCATCACATAACCTATCACATGACTGATACTGCTGCTGCCTCCAATGCAAACACAAGAACAAGACAAATGGTACAACATCCACACAAACTGTCTTACCCAAAGGATTTGCGTACTTCAAGATGGATGCAAAATCTTTTTTCTGGACTTTTGGGAGGCTTTTGATATAGTTTTTTGCCTTAAAAGAAACACAAATATTAAATTAGACCTTTGCTGCCTTTGTAATGTGACAACATCAACTGTATGCTTAATGGGTAACTCAACAATGCTTCAATAGCACATTGTACAAATGGATTTTTTTGGGGTCATAAACCCTGATTATAAAACCTTGGTTACATTTCACCTTCTTGTTGAACTTTTTTTAAAAAAATCAAGCCTTAAAACAGTTCAAAAAATGATAATGTAAAGCTTTAATTATTAATGCCAAATATTTAATGTATTAATTAGAATAAAAATGTACGCATAATTTGAAAGAATGTCATAGTGAGTTTACAGGAATCTCTAGAAGTGAACCTTACACTTATATTCATTAGTATTTAAACTGTATAGTTAGTCTAATGATTAATTTTAGTTTTTTTATAGTAGGGGCTTCAGGATTCTAGAAGGACTTCCACACAAGAATAGGAAAGACCAAGTCAGAGACACCTACAGAACAACTGCTTTTTCTAAATAGGTTCATGTTTTCAGTATGTTTCCGATAAAGGTAGTAATGCATCAGCTCAACTGTTTGCATGGTACACACTGGAAACTTTGACGTATTTTAATATCTGGATTTTTCAAGTGTCCTGATAATTTTCATTGCCCCCTTAATCTCCAGTAGCTATTCTGGGCGTGCAAAGCATTTCAAGACAGAGATGTACCATCAGGGGTCATTTCAGTAGTCAATACATATTATCTCAGCCAGTCTAAGAACTAAGCGTGGCTTAAGCCAAATTAAGACATGTAAAATCAACTGACAAAGAAGAATACTCACATCTTGACTCTGCAGTTTTTGAACAAAATCTTGAGTTGGCGTACCTGTTATTTTCATTATTTCTGTGAGTTGGTCCAGATCTGAGTACCAGAAATAAGGAAAAAAGTCTTTCTCCATAAAACTAAACACCTTGCAAAAATTTTGAGTTTCTTCGCTATTGGAGAATAAAGCAAAAGTCATAATGCAAGGACTGAACAGAAGATTTATAAAAGATGAGACGAAAGTTCTCAGTTTTTCTTGCAAAAGGCAAAGACACTGAAAGCATTTGAAATAAAATATCCTGTAACTTAGGAACACATAATGGAATCATTTGCAAACTCCTCTAATATCATCAGGTCTCCTCTATATTTTTCGTCAAAATCAGTCCAAAATTATTGGAGTATCTGAACAATCAACACATGCATCGCATGCATCGCCCTGGTCTATCCGTTACTTAGGTGACATAGAGGCAGGAAAAGTCACAGAGAACATCAGATGGTGTGATAAACAGAACAAAAATCAGAGGAAACCAGTCTGTGTTAGCTCTCCATGTTGAGAAACTTGGAGAAAGGAAGGAAAAAAAAAATTAATCCCTCCCCCCCTCATTTCCCACATGCTTAGCTCAATTCCAGAGGCTGAGATGTTGGAGACACTGAGGTAAGGCAACAGAATGCTCCCTAGTCTTCTGTGTCCTAAACCAGCACAGATTAATTAGGAACACCATTAGCTGTTTCAAAGAAGAAACACCATAATCACAGGAGGCTAATGCTGCAGAGAACAGCTTTATGACTCATTTGCTACGCTGGTAAGAGCAGCGGATGAGAAGGCAGAAGCCAGACAAGCGATCGGCACATGAGGATTCTGCCAACCTCTGCAGAAGGCAGAGATGGTGGGTAATGCTGATGAAATAAATAAATAAATAATAAAATCCCAAACCAAGTTTGCAGGATAACCTATTTCTATTACTAAAACAAAAATCCCTTAAGTTAGGTGTTTTCTTATTCACCTGCCCACAGCTGAACCCGTGGCTGCATTTCCCTGGCAACCGGTAATCCCCATTCATATACTCAAAGGCCAGCAAGGACTATGATGCTGCGGTAATTTGCTTTGTAACCCAGGACGTAGAACTTCAGCCAATAGTTCTGAAATCTGCAGAACCCAGTGTGACTAAAATGCTAGCTTTTCCACTCTTACATTTACAGTGCAACTTGAAAATTATGACTCATTCATTTCCTTATTTATGTACCAGAATGCTCAAGGTTCTTTGGCAGGCATTCTTGTATTTCCTTGTTAAGAACTAACACATCCTTAAAATCTGTACAGCTGAAATAATCTGATGTATTCTACTTTTCCACAGTCCCTGTCATTTTTTTGTGTGAATGCAATCTTCCTTTTTTATGGTTTTCCTCACTAAATCAGAATAATATGATCCATGCAATGAAGTCTTAATCTTACACGTAAGTACTTAGATACAAATATGACTAAAATGAAGCAATTGTGATTCTGTGATTCTGTAAACAAGTATTTGCAGATAAGCAAAGCCTCCCCTCCACAAGGAGAAAAGCAGTGCAAATTATTAGGCTGAGGTGTCAAACATACACAGCTGGAAAACAAAAATAAAAGTAAAAAATTCTTGCTGTCTTCTATTAACACTGTCTTCTATTAACTATCACAGCTATTACTGTCTATGAAGTTGAGGTTGAATTATGGTTTAATCTTAACTATTTTCTTAATTCCACAGCAATTAAATGATAGGACTAGATTCTTTTTGTAAATCTAAAACATTTTACTAGGTATTACTTACATAACCTTTTTTGGCAAAAGTCTCAAAATGCATGAAATGGACTAGCACGTGCACGTAACTCTGTATACTACAGCTGAATCTTTTGTGCGTGTTCCAGAGTTGTGGAATCAATTACTAAAAAAGTCAAAATATGCCTTTTCTATCATCACAGAACCTTTTACCTGATGATTTGAGATGTGATTCAAAGACCACCTCTCTTTCTCTATTCAAAAAGTTCAATAACACAAGTTTTAATTTGCAGATGTGCAAAAGTGGTACAGATATTAAATAACCAATTAATGAGAAAGGTGCAAGCCATTTTACTATTCATTTCAATTTATGCTCATCAGTTTTTGAACAGACCTACTGTGTCACATAAAAACCTCTCATCATTTTCTTACATTAGTGTCATAAATTCACTGAAGGATACGATCATTTCCTTTGAACAGAGGCCTCCCCGTTATCATCTCAGCCATTATACAGCCCACAGACCAGATGTCAACTGAAAAAAAGACCAACAGTCACATTAAATTGCTGAATACGTGGCCATTTAAATGTACATAAAGTTTAATTTAAAACATATTTTAAAGAAGTGTAAAATTTACCTTTATAGGCGGTTACAAAATGATGTGTGCCTTGCCAAACATGATGAACAGTATAGGCAAAACTACCAGCCTTCCTAATTAGCAAACGGGAGATAACAGAAATACTGCCAGTAACAGGCAGATGCACGTGGGAAGTAAATTTTCAATGCTTTCAGAAACTTCCATAGCTATCCTAGAGTTACTCGAATTCCCTCCTTCTCCCATTTTACCTTGTCTGTTTGAGTTACAACCAGCACAATCTTTGCAGGAAGATGACAGTCAGTGCAGAACACAAGAAGGTAGACCAGACTGTCACATCTGTATACATCTGTATTGCTTTTCTGTTGTATTGCACTTTCTGTTACTCAGAAAATATACAAAAAAGCCCCGAAACTCACAACCACCAACCCATTACCTGCAATTCATCTGCAAGGAAGCTTTGCATCATTATTTTGTCATTTCCACCTCCAATTTACCATTCACTTCAGAAACAAAGATTTCCTTATGCGTTGTCTGATTCAGTAAAGGCTTCAGCTCTATCAAGGCTTTTCTGAAGAGACACTGACCTGTTTGTGTATAATGCATCCAGTTCAGGATGACCTCTGGGGCTCTGTACCACCTTGTAACCACGTAACCCGTCATCTCGCTGTCTGTATGTCTCGCCAATCCAAAATCCAGAATCTGTAGGGGAAGCACAAAGAACATCCCGATCAAACAGACAGTTATCTGTTTTATACATTTATACATACAAATGCAGAAAATAAAAGAATTGGAGCATTCTGCAGAGATTGGCTTATTTTTGCATCTTTTTCCTCATTGAAGCATCTTGTTCTCATTTGAAAAAATGAAGATAGAAGCAGCAAGGAGCTTTACAATATTTTTCCCCATGTTAGATAATCCTATAGCAACACTAAAGGCTGTAAAACCAGTAAAGGAAAGAATAAATTCTTCAATTATTAATTAAAAAGATATGGGTCCCATTCAATGCAAAAAATTCCCTGGCCATGGAATGACTATTGTAGCTTGTTAGGGCTAAACTAACAGCATCCACCTTAGGTGGTATCCGTTGCTCTCATATCCCAGGTGGCATAATTATTCAAGAGTGTGTTCGAATAATATTCTGAAGTAAGCAGGAATAATTCTCTTTTTTTATGCATTTTCATACAAGGAAAAGCTTCCTCTAGGTCACACTGAAAACATACAAGAAGAGTAAGGAATTACCAGTATTTAGTCCTACTGAGTTTTCCCCAACCTACCGTGTCAACTACAGAACAACCCTCTAACAAACGCAAGGTCCATGCAATTCTTTTAAGGGATTATGCGCAACTCATCTTATTTCTAAGACTCTCAGATATTTATCTCTAGATATAGCAATGTGTACAGCAGCAAGATTAAAAATGAACGTTATGGCCTTTCATCAACTTCTACAAAATTGGCTAACGTAAAGGCCCATCTCTACGGACCTTCAAAAGATGGTGCCAAAAGATGCGGCCAACAGCGAGGGACACTCCTGGAATGACAGTCACTTCATAGTTTATGAGGAAGTTCATGCTTCTTACAAGAAGCAGGGGTCTTGGGGAAGTAAAGCCTATTCAGGATAAATCATCATTGTCCACAGATACTTGAATATGCAGCTTTGCATGAACAGCCACTAGTTTCCACGTGTATCGGGCCTCATATATATTGACAGGGCAGGCATTTTTACTAGGAGCACCTGTGCATTAACATACCAAGAGTGATGTGCTTGTAACGCTCTCTGTAATTAAACATTTTGAAATATTTCAGGATAGTTTCATCATTCTCTAGAACTAGCAGAAAGAAAAATTATGTTTTCATTCATAGATCAGGAGTATAAAATGTTATGGCTTATCTTTATTGCCATACTTGAAACATCATTTCCATATCTTCCCTGTAACTGCTGATTACCTACCTATTTAAGAACAGGAATAGGATGCCAAGGGAGGGATTTTTGTTCTTACCGATAAAATACAATTGATTACAGCCGAAGTTACCCCTCAGAACTTTGGGTACTGAAGATTTACTGGAATCAAAATATTTGCAGTAACAAAATACACTTTTATATACAGCTTTCAAATTTATTCTACACATACAACACACATTATATCTTCCCAGTAACATGGGAGGAGAGATGGAAGGGATGGAAAAAAAAGGAAGCTTTACGTAATAGTTAAAAAGCCACATGTGGTACCTTCTATTCTGTCACAGTTTTTTACGCCTTTTACATACCAAGGCTTGTGACACTTGGAGACAGCTAAAATATAGTCTGGGTTTGTATTTTTGTAAAAGCAGAAAATGACAGTGAGAATTTTTGTGCAATATGTATTAACTTTGGGATTTCTTTTCATTTACATATTCATTAGGCTCAGGAACAAGTGTATCTTAATATTAACTTAATAGTTAGTACTTAATATTAACATGGTACAACTTCAGCAACAATCTTCACATGAAACTATTATTCTCATATTCCAATCTTCAACTTTTCAGCTGGAACTTCCAAAGCAATTTTCAGAGGAAGTCTGCAAAGTTTCCTTTTTATAATGCAGGAATTATGAAAGAGAGAGCAAATTTCCCTCAAGGATAAGCTCCCCTTCTACTCAGCAAACTTAATTTTCCTAACTTGCTTCAGTAACGGTAACAAAAATAACTTGTAACTTCAAGACTGCAGAAAGGGCAGTGATTTCCCCTAAGGCACTCTTCACTGTCACATTTCTGATTCCTATGTAGCAGTTGAGAGCATCAGACAAGGGAGCCAGAAAGCTCATTGTGGAAAATAAAACTGATCACCTATTAATTATTACCAATTCAAGGAACTGTTCCAACTTGCTTACAGTCTCCCCGCCGCCGGAGCTGATGCAAGGGAAGCTGCTGAGTGCATAGACATGAGAGAAAAGGCTTGGACTATCCCTGGCAGCGTGGTCCTGTGCTTTCTTTTTATAGACCAGAGTTGCCTTTTGACAACCAATATTTCCTAATTGCAAATGTGCACTTTTCTTCTGCATGTGGTATCAGAGCTCATCGTACAACCAAGGACAGCATCATTGCACTCAGAGTCAAGAAACAAAACCTAAAGCTTAACACTACATATTCTCCCTGTCGTTTCACAAAATTGTGCTCCGATACAGAATTATTTGCCTCGGTTTATCTAAAAGCTAAAAAATGTCCAAGGTAACAGAAAAATAAATCGTGTTAAATACGGAGATACAGTGAAGATTCTTGGAAGAATATGTTAGACCTGGGCTGCATCTCAAAATGCAATTGCACTGCTGGGGGGGAGGGAAGAGAAACACGTAAACTGTTTTTTCAAGATCCTCTTCCCCACCCACCCCCCATCACTCTGAGACCCGCTCAGCATTTGGCCACCTACAAACCAGGAGGAGACAACAGCTTTTTGTGTTAGATAGGGAAATTCTGAAATGACAGGATGCAAAACATTCAGGTCAGTCTCCAAAGAGCAAAAAAATGTACTACAACAGCTACATGCAAGTATATAATGTGTATGTTATATGCTGAAAAACATTTTTGCAGTGTTACATCAACTTTTAATTAAGAGAGTGCTTCACAACCTTTGATCTTCTTCTGTATCTCCAAGCTTGTACAGTTAAGACTTTTTATATTTATTCAAAGCTGGAATTCCCACATAACTAACTACTCCCATAAAGTCTTATGTCTCTTTTAGGGAGGAAACCTTGGCGATAAGACCTAAATGTCCTTTGATATCAGGACAGAAATGCCCTCATTCAAATTTACTGTTGTTTGGTGAGGATGTATAGGCCAGTCATGATTCAAGCACAGCACAGAAGATGTAGCTTGATTTTGTAATTAACTGAAAAACCCTGACTAGCCTTTCAGATTGCTAGAGCTAAGAGAAGATAGGTGACAAAAACAATTCTAAAAATCAATAACTATCTATTAAAATACAAGAATAGAATTGACTGGGGACTGGAAGCAGTCTGAGGCTACTATCTCTACACTCAAGAGAATAAACTAGATTCATAAAACAAGCAGTGTTGAGTACTACATAATTCTATTTCCTAATAAATAATTGGCTTTTTTATAACAAAGTTAATTCTACGCAGACACATAGATGCATTTTTGCTTGGTCAGGGTACATTGCATAATTATTTCTGAAGTACAAATACACCCACTCTAACAGGCTTTGGAAAATTTCCAGTGTATCTAAAAAGCTGCAACCAGAACTGCTCAGATTCAGTATTTCAGGTCAATGATTTAGAAGGAGGCCTGAGATGACAAACGTTGTGCAGGAGAAGAATTACTACTCAGACGGACTCTACTGAGAACACTTCCAAGGAAGCGGCAACAGCTGTGCTTCAGGACAGATAACTTTCCGCAGTGGGTGCCACAGACCAGGTCTCCAAGGGGGCATGCCACCAAAGGCCACTTTCCACACTGGGAAGGGGTGTGGGTGTGCACCATCCTCCCACCCATCTCTGGAGGGAAGCCCCGATGGGGAGGATGAAGGGACTCACGGCACACGCCAATACCTGCCCCACTCCAGAAAAGCAGCAACCAGGTAATACAACAAATGTCATCAAAGGCACCTCTCGTGCAGCATAGTGGCAGAAACAGCCAATAGCTGAACTACAGGAGTCTGAATTAGGGATTTAATATTTTTTTTTCCCCTCACTACTTCAATTAAGAGGAAAAATGAAGCACAACTGATTTATTCCTGCTATGAAATACACTGTAGTCTACATGCAATTGATACTACTGTTAGCTGTAACAGTGCAGAAGGAATCACTTTCAAAGAAATAAGATGTTCTCGTTCATGGCAAGCAGCATGTGATTCCTCTCATGCTTCTCTGAAGTGATTAGCTGCAACGTATTATAAAAACAGTTCTCCATTACTGCTCTTCTCCAACTGTAACCACACCATGAATTTTTCTTGAAAAGTATTTTTAGTTGAGTGACTGCATAAAAATATACCGATATTCATTGCAACACACCCATCACACGGGAAGAGGCTGTTACTGTCACGCAGACGCCCTTGCTGTGGGCACACAGCTGTGGTGTGGACCGCTCCACCAATGCCAAACACACAGAAGCAGTTTCAGTTCTTACACTGTCCTTCGCCCAGCGGGAGGGACCCAATTCAGCAACTGCTCCCACAAAGCCATGAATGCAATGACTTCCTCACCAGAAATCCTTCTCTACATCTTGGGGTCAACCCCCATCTCTCCCCAGTTAGTGCTGGGTACCAGTTTCCTGGAGCGTCCTGTCGGGACTGGATGTTTTCATCTGGGACATCCTGGGCAACATTTCTAGCTTGAGGCACAGCCATTTCTTGTGCTTGGCTCCAGAATGATCTCAGAAATTGATCATCGCCTCTGCCATTCATATGAAACACACAGAAACACAGAACGGTAGGGGTTGGAAGGGACCTTCACAGATCATCTAGTCCAACCCCCTCTGCCAGAGCAGGGTCACCTAGAGCAGGCTGGACAGGAACGCATCCCAGCAAGTTTCCAATACCTCCAGAGAAGGAGACTCCACAGCCTCTCTGGGCAGCCTGTTCCAGTGTTCCGCCACCCTCAAAGTAAAGAAGTTTTTCCTCATGTTGAGATGGAATTTCCTGTGTTCCAGCTTGTGCCCATTGTCCCTTGTCCTGTTGCCAGGCACCACTGAAGAGTCTGGCCCCATCCTCTTGACACCCGCCCTTTAGATATTTATAAGCACTGATGAGATCCCCTCTCAGTTTTTATGTCAGTCAAGGACATACAAACAGGAGGTGAACAGATTCTCACTACTCAGGACTTTATTTCTTAAATAAATACTTAATTATTCTTGTGGCAACTGAAGTCAGACAAATGGGAAAATACTTATAAGGAGCAGCCTCTCGTAATTTTTTTTTTTTTTCCCCAAGATTGTTACCACTACCCATCTGATGCTCTTCCCTTTCATTTTCCAGCGTTCCCCTATTTCTCCATGGCTCCTCAAAGCCCCTGCGCTGAAAGCCTGGCCCATCACCGAAACCAGCCAGCATGTCTACAGCTGTTTCACCTGTTGTCTTCTGTGGTGTTTTTATAATACATCTGTCTTTTCAAATAAACATATCCTACCTTCAATTCACAGTCTTCGTTTACTGCCAAGTTTCCAGGCTTTAGATCCTGTAATCAGATTTGAAATGGATGTTATTTATTTATTTTACAGCAAGCACAATAAAGCACACTTTGTTTCTTTCTTTCATTTAGGTTTAATGTTTTTGATACAACTACTTAGAACTGCAACAGGTAAAACGATGTCATAAATCTAAATTAGAAAATTAAATATAAAAAATAACAGAAACAAAACCACAAACTTGCGTATGCTTGGCTTTTTTCCAGTATGTTTTCCCCCCAGACAAATCAACTTTTTTTCTGCTAGAAGTCAGGAAAATACTTGCCAGTGAAGGAACTCACTCACCTTACTGTGACTGGGGTTTGGACATAAATTTGTTGTTTTTAATACTAACACCACAAAGTTAAGGATTTACATATACTGAGATGGAGTAAAGTAAATTTCCTTCATTATTTCTGGACTGTACACATTGCATATCTAAATATACTTTAAAAAGGTTCCATACTCTGATAGACCTAGAAAGAGTACTGAAGGAATCAAATAAGATTTTACATAAAAGCCTATGCTCTCTTCTGTGGGAAAATCAATTTCCTAATGAAGTCAATTGAATGAAGACTGCAACATCCAAAAAAAAAAAAAAAAATCCCTTAAGCCTCTTCAGCTCTTGTACAGACTTCTAATGATCTTTAAAAGTTGTACTTCCAGATTTAGCAGCAAAGGGAAGAGTACCGGCAGACTAGTAAGATTTTGCAAAGTCAGTGACTCTTAGACATTCACAGTTATAAAAAGAAAGAAAGAAAAAAAAAAAAAAAAAATCGAAATAAGTTTCTCTTCAGCCTTTGCAAACCTTTGTCCTTTTAGCACAAGAGGAAGAATCTTCTCTCTGTACTTTTTAACAAGCATCCAGCTGTTTTAGATGAATATTTTTTAAGATCAGAAGGGCCTTGGAGAGAAACAAATTGGTGCAAAGAACCGTAATGAAACCAAGATGCTGAAGAGCCATCAAGATGGAGCTTAGAAAAAGTCTAAGCAACTGTACACTGAGACCATAATCACAGTAGTTGTAGAAATAAAAATATCAATGTATTACATTATTTCGGCAGTTTGCGGTTTCCACATCCAGCTTAAAGCTACTATACAATGTGCACTTTCTGTGGTACTCCTGATATTTTATTACAAATGGCCTGTTTCTACTGTTCTAATGCAGTTTTTGCTCCTTGGTTCCATGGGGGCATTATTCAGAACTCCTTCTTCACAGTGCAGAAGTGATTTTAGGCGGACTTCAGACACAGCAGGTATTAAAAAATAATCAGATGCTTAATTTCTCTCAGAAAAAAAATTGAAGTTTTGAAGGCTCTAAAATTTTGAACTATTTTTTTAAGTTTCTATGTTTTCGTCCCTGGCCCCTGCTCCAACTTTGAACATTCACATGATGTTTTAACAACATTTAAACATTGCTTTTAAAAGTTTAATCTTAATTAAAAAAAAAAAAAAAAGCCAGAAAAAGCTCTTATCCATCTCAGTTTAGACACTATTTGCTCTTGTGGGGGCTTACAACTTAACTTCACAAAGTAATTTAAGAAATCCAAATCTAAGCTGTATTCAGCGCAACTTGAGTGCCTAAATTACACTGATGCAGCCATGCCATCTTTTGTTCCTACTGAACAAGAAACCAAGGCATCATCAAACACTGTAAATTGAGACACTATAAACAGAAGTTCAGGCATATTTTTGAGCATGCTTATACACAAACACCACTCACATTACCAGAATATAAACATCTTTTATATTGTTTCCACTTACCCTGTGAATTATGCCCGATGAGTGAATATACTGCAAAAAGAGAAAATATTTTTTAATTAATGAGGCAGGGGAGAAAGTACTTTTTCATGGTGCTAAAGTAATCTGAAATTAGAAAATGTTTATTTATTGCACAGAAGATCTTTTTAGCTATGTTTTTAACATTCAGATAATTAAACTAGCATTTTGCCCTTCCCCTCCCACAATGAGAAACCAGTAAATCAGTTTGAGTACTGCAACAGGTCATATAGTTTTTTCTAATTCTTCCCATATATAAAATCCCATTTCCAGTTAATTTTTTACATTTCTATATACATATATACGCACATATATATATATATAAATAAATAAATCCTGCTATTTTATATATCAGAAATGCTCTCTTGCAATAGACGCCTCTGGTGTGCCATCATAGTTTAGATTCATATGTTCCAGCAGCACTGAATTTTAAGATATCATTTAAGACCAGCATGAAGGCCAGTCAAGGTCTTAGTTGAGAAGTCTCACTACATGCTTCAATACTTTCTCAGTGAAACACGGAGAGGTCACGTTACAAGACATTCTCCTTTACCGGAACCTTTTCATCAACCTTCCAGTGACCTATTTAAGGGCTCATGAAAGTCAAACCAACAAACAGGACACCTAGGACTAGTTCTTTTGGGAAGACACCTGACCAAATACAGATGTCTGCACCCGTGACTGTCACCAAATGCTCCCCGCTGAGGTACACAGTTCCTCTCACCAGCAGAATGATGCCCTAGGAAGAGACCATTTTCATCACGGAAAATAAAGGGAGCCTCTAGTAACTAGTTCAGACATAGGCACCCCTTTTGCAAGGATCGAAACGCAGGAAGTTGTCCTCAATTGAGGACATGCTTTCCAAGAGCGGCCTGGGATGTGCGAGTACTGTTCACTTCAGGTGTGGGGACCTGGTCTGAAAACCGCACAGACCATGCTACTGACTGCGGCTCATGCTACTGACACTAAGCAACCCCAGGCTTTTTAAAAAGTCCCCAGAAAAGATGGAGGAGATGTGAATCCCACCAGCTTCACATGGAGGATCTTCATTTTATTCCACCCTGAAGAATGGGACAATAACTGGGAAAAGAGTTACTAGGAACCAGCTGTCAGAGCCAGGAAAGACCAACCAGGGACAGTCAGGGTGGTGTCACGGAGATGCACAGAAGCACTGAACTTTGCAGGATGACTGCCAACCAGCCATAGCCCCAGTAACCATTGTCCTCTTCCCCAGCAGCCATGAAGATGAGCAATTAACCTTGTAAATGCAACAGCCCCTCTGCAGAGGAATCCTCACGGTCCACCTGATGAGGGGACCGGGGAAAAGAAAACCAAGCTACAGATCAAAGCCAACTTCTTCAGACAGGTCCAATCCACATTTCAGACTTAGCTTTCTGAACTTAAACAAAACCCATACATCATAAGCAGCATGTGATCTGGATTTAAGGCACCAAGTTTTTAAAGCAGCGACTGAACAAAACCCAAAATCTCTGACGTTTACTTTTTCCTCTCGTACACCTGACACAGCGCTCCAGATGTGGTCACGTAGGTTCTGAACAGACAAGGGGGGGAAAAAAAAAAAAAGTAAAGAATCAATTCTTTTAACCCCATGGCTACAACTTCGCCAATTCCCCAATCCAGCCTAGATCGTGGTAGGGCTTTGCTGCGGCACAGGCGCACTGCTGATTGCCATGCCCCAGCTCATGCAGGACCTGGCAGCTGTGGCAGACCGGTTCCTGCTGCACGTTACTTGCAGATTAGGCAAGGTTTAACATCAGCCCTAGGAAACGCCAAAGTGCTTCACAGGATTTCCTGGGGCAGACACAAGGGGCTGAGGGCGCAGGGCTCCTCCCCAGAATGTGGGCTGTAAAACCGCCACAGCAAGCAAACTACTAAACGTTGTTTCTGTCACGGATGGGCATGAAGTGGATTGGGATGGGAGGAACCAGATGAAAAAAGAGGAATTTTGTCATTCGTATGTGGAGAAATAAATGTTAGGCCCCCAACAAAAGAGGAAAAAGCTGACGACTTCTGCCAATAGCCATCTTGATCAAGGGAATCAGAATGACTACTTCCATTCTAAATCATTGCAATGTCTTCTCCCTGAAGCCTCCTAATTTTCCAGGGCAGATGCTCAAAATACTCTATAGGCTATTTTTGCTGGTATGACTGTAGATAGTAAGGAAATAACTGGCAGACCCAGGAATTTCTGCACCCCAGAATGTGGCATGTAGAAATGTGAATTAAAAGGACTGCACCTTTGGGAGCTTTAGTTAAAGTTAATCTCATCTATGCGGGGGAAAGAGCATGGTTTTGCTGGTGTTCTCACCCCACTGAAGGTTTTATGAGTGTTCACCGCACCAAAATCATGTTAACACTTTGGGGAGAACTCCCATATTTTCTAAACACTCCTCTTAATACAACACTACTGAGATTACACGAAATAGCACTTATTCCTGGTGCTAATGTACACAACAGCCTCTCTGTAAGATGAAATACTGGCGCTGTGCTGCTGTATTTCTTTAACAATAGCAGTATTTTTTTAACTGCATTTTATTATCTCCTGGCAGGTAGCAGCACTGGAATTACACCAGTCTTTGTTCAGAAAATTTTCCATTTCAGTTCAATAACCTTCTGAAACGGGATCTTATTCTTACTGACTCTCCTCACTAAATTATCCATTTATTGACAGATTTTTCACTCTTAACATGGCAAAACCATCCAGACCAGAGCAGGCATATCCTTCACAATGCTATTACCACTTCACCTGAACAATATTTGATTCAAGAACCCTGTTAAAGTGAGCAAAGTGCCTTGGAGCACAGCAGCTCTGTGCATTATCCTACAGACAATTTTTGGTAGCACGCATAAATCCTTGAATGCAAGCTTCAGATTGCGCTAGGAAGCTATCCAACAGTTGTCTAAATTCTAAGCATTCTTGACTGTATATGCAATCTCTACACAAAATAAAAAGCTAATCAAAAGGGAATAAGAAAAGACTCAGGAGAAAGTATTCTAGGCAGCACGCAAAATGAAAATGAGGAGTGACTTGGCGGGGAAGGAAAAACTTAAGAGGAAAAGGGTGAGAGGGGGAAGGGAAAGCAGAGATGCAGAAAGAACAACATAGATACGAACAAAAGTCAGTAAGTAGAGATGACAAAAGGAGAGAACTGGAGCAGGTAAATATTACCATGAGTATGGCAAAAGAAGCTTGAACAGGTGTTTGTACGGCACGAGAGCTATCTGCCCTTTCTCAAATACTGAAGGAATAAAGAAACAGGGCTGCCACCCACCTCCCCAGGCCCCCGGGAACGCAAACCCAGCTGGCACTCCTGCAGAAGAGGGACCCAAAACTGAAAGCGCTGGAAGCTCCAGCCCCTTCCCACCTACACAAAAACATTTACGTTCAGCTTGCCTTCTGTACTCTTTGACAATACACAGCTTTCCTGTCAAACAAAAAAAATTGATGAAAGCCCTTCCAAGTTGCAAGCTCATACTTAAATAAAATTTAATGCCAGACTAAGGCCTGACTAGGAAATAGACAAAAGAGAGGCATGTCATTGTTTTTAAGCTGTGTCAAATCACGTTGTTTTTTTCCTACCACAGATGAAGTTAAATTCTTATAAATTACAAAGCTCACCTTGTGACATGAGAAATGAATATTTCATTCTCTATGGAAAGACGACAGTAAAATGGCAAGAACATAAACTAACTGACAAAGCAAAGATCTGAGGGCTTGATAATGAATCTTCCTGAACTCAGTATGAACTTTCCACTGACCTCAATTTAAATATATCTTTTAAATCAAACATGTTTGACCAGCAGGTCGAGGGAGGTCATCCTCCCCCCCTCTACTCTGCCCTGGTGAGGCCACATCTGGAGCACTGTGTCCAGTTCTGGGCTCCCCAGTTCAAGGACGTCAGGGACCTACTGGAAAGAGTCCAGTGGAGGGCTACAAAGATGGTTAAGGGACTGGCGCACTTCTCTTGTGAGGAAAGGTGGAGAGACCTCTGTCTGTTCAGCCTGGAGAACCTCATCAATGCTTATAAATACTTAAAGGATGGGTGTCAAAAGGATGGGGCCAGGATCTTTTCAGTGGTGCCCAGCAACAGGACAAGAGGTAATGGGCACAGACTTGAACATAGGAAGTTCCACCTAAACATGAGGAGGAACTTCTTTACTTTGAGGGTGGCAGAGCACTGGAACAGGCTGCCCAGAGAGGCGGTGGAGTCTCCAACTCTGGAGACATTCAAAACCCACCTGGATGCGTTCCTGTGCAACCTGCTCTAGGTGACCCTGCTCTGGCGGGGGGGGTGGACTAGATGATCTCTGAAAGTCTCTTCCAACCCCTACCATTCCGTGATTCTGTGATGTTGAGCATTTTGGTATAAAACCAGTCCAGAACCATTCTATGGGTAGAATGTAGAAAGAAAGCCTGAAAGGAACTGACCTGGGGTCTTAGCAAAAATCTCTCTTATTCCTTCACAATACGTCACTCGTGCAGAGTTTTTTATACATGCATTTAACTGTCACATGTGAACAGGTTGTTACAATAGAAGTATGTAATGTGACAAAAATGATGAACAGCCTTCTTCCCTTGGACCAGCCATAAATATCGATGCCATAATGTGCTTACGTACTTTACACAAAGGAAAAATGCGTATTGCAGGCAACATCGTTAACACCAAAAAACACACCAAAGTGGAGTCCATTGAAGCTAAAAGATGCAAAAAAAATGACATGCATTACAAAAGTGAGAGGTTAGCTTGGGAAGCTGAAAGAGTTTTACAACAAAGACCTACAGAGCAGCATATTCCTCCTTCCCAGGTGTTGCAATTATTTTCCCTTATAATGCCTCAACTGAGCACTAGCTAAGTGTATGCTTTGCTCCCCCTGCCCCACCAAAAAAGCAATCTAAGTAAACACAGGTGGGCTGTGTTTAATCCAGATACAGTAGACCTTAAAAAGTACAAGATTTTCATGCAAAACTTGGCACACCCTTTCTTAAACAGCTAAATTACTGATATCTGTAAAAGGAGGAACAAATTGCTGACCCATTTTCTTTTTTCTCTGTGGCGAGCAACACTGCTTTCAGCTTAACCCACTTCCTAGCACAGACAGTGCTGCAAGAACGTCTTAAAGATATTTCCAACTAGGCGTAGTATTGCAGCTGGATGAATTGGTTCAAGAAAAATCCAAAATTTAATGGAACAGATACAGTAAAGACTGTTCCCAAATATTTCCTGTGCAATAGGAAATGACAAAACATCAGAGTCTAGTAGCTGAATAATGTCTTATTTCCTGATGTTAATTTTAAAGCAAGTACAGTTGTGCTCTTCAAGAATGTGGGGGAAGAGACAAAATATTCAGGCGAACCACTTCTTATCGAAGATCTAACACAGCTACAGAGACCAGAAATGCCAATTAACTAAGGCTATCTCAGCATCCCTGCTGGTTGCCTTGTAACTGGAATGAGAACTGCCCTCGTTTTTATAAAATTCTGGGAATAGCAGCTTACATCAAGAACTTCCTGCGCTTTTCCCCTGTGGTGGGTTGACCTTGGCTGGCCACCGGGTGCCCACCGAGCTGCTCTCTCCTTCCCTCTCCTCAGCAGGACACAGGGAGAGAAAATGCAATGGTAAAGCTCATGGGTCAACACAAGGACAGGGAAATCACTTACCAATTACCATCATAGGCAAAACAGACTTGACTGGGAAAAGATCAATTTAATTTATTGCCAATTAATATCATAATAGTATAGTTAGAAACAAAAACCAAAACTAAAATTACCTTCTCCCCACCCATCCCTTTCTCCCAGGCTCAACTTCACTCCTGACTCTTCTACCCACAGCAGCACAGAGGGACAGGGAGTGGGAACTGGTGGTCGGTTCATTATGTGTTGTCTTGTCTCTGCTGTTCTTCCTCCTCACGTTCTTCTCCTGCGCCGGCATGGGGTCCTTCCCATGGGCTACAGTCCTTCAGGAACTGCTCCAGGATGGGTCCTTTCCACAGGATGCAGTCCTTCAGGAGCAGCCTGCTCCAGTGTGGGTCACCCGTGGGCCACAGGTCTTGCCACAAAACCTGCCAGGAACCTGCTCCGGTGCAGGCTCTCCATGGGCTGCAGCTTCCTTCAGGGCACATCCACATGCTCCAGCGCAGGGTCCTCCCTGGGCTGCAGTGTGGATGTCTGCTCTGATGTGGTCCTCCATGGGTTGCAGGGGGGCAACCTGCACCACCATGGTCTTCTCCATGGGTTGCAGGAGAATCTCTGCTCTGGCACCTGGAGCACCTCCTCCCCCTCCTTCCTTACTGACCTGGGTGTCTGCAGGGTTGTTTCTCTCACATTGTCTCACTCCTCTCTCACAGTTGCTATGCAGCATTTTTTACCCCTCCTTAAATGCAGCACAGAAGTTTAGCCAGAAGTGTGCCCGTTCTGGAGCCAGCTGGAACTGTCTGTGTCTGACCTGGGGCAGCTCCTGGTGCCTTCTCACAGAAGCCACCCCTGTAGCCCCTCACTACCAGACCTTGCCACACAAACGCAATATCTCCTCTTTAATTCCGCCTCCGTTTTCTTCAGATGTGTGTCAACCATGCACAGTTGCTCCGCTTGCCTTCCACATTTACTGATCCAACAGACTTCAGTGTCAACCTTCGGTGCCCACAAACTCCACTCTGTTGGCCTCTGTGAGACAATCTAGGCCACTAGGACCAAAATATGTTTCTAAGCCATTTCACTGGAATTAAATTCATTATTCATCCTTTCCACTACACTCAAGCTAATTTTTTTACAGTTCGTATATTGCTTGCCTGTAAAATTAGCCCAAATGATGCTTTTCATCTCTGGTGAATAGCACACCTCTGCTGGGAACCTGTTTCCCCGGCAGTTACCTGCAACTAAAGAGACCACTACGCTTATATGGTCCTTGAGAAAACACTTATTAGTACACGGCTTTGTAATTAGGGAACTAACTACAAAACTGAAATGATAACTGCACGTCAGTCAAAGCCCAGATCGGAGGTGAATTCCCTCTAGTTTAAATAAAGCCAATTTCCCCAAACCTGGCTTTAGTTTCTGTGTTTGTAAAATGGGACTTACAGGATTTAAATGCACAACTGTAGAATAAAAAGTATAATTACTTTGCATACGTAAAAGGCTGTGTGAGTGAAAATCTACTAAATGAACACCACAAAATCTGAGGTAGGATCAAAGAGAAATTAATAATGCAGAACTCAACAACAAAGTATATTTACTAAATTTTGTGACGAGAGTAAAACAATTTACTTGCCCTTCTGTATCTGTTAAGTACTGAGAGACAGAAGAATCTTGGGTACGCTGTTCCCGATGTTCTTGTCCAGGAACAGCATGCTGTCCTGGGATATTATTTATTTTTAATAGTGTTTGGCAATGCAAATATAGATCTGGAAGAATCAGCACCCTGATGGACGTGCCAGACCTTCCTGTATCAAAACCAGTTCTGGATTTCCACTGCACCAGCACAGCCCTGTGCAACACACCTTCCAACACACCAACTGCGCTTATTGCCGTATGAGTGCAGAGCAAAGTCTGCTCGTACGTTGTATGTTGCAGGCACAGGACCGTAAAACCAAAATTGCACAGTGGAAGCAGCAGCCAAGGAATGACATTCAATTCCGGACAGTGCAGTTCCACGGCCTTGTTACAACGTGCATCTCCAGAGCAGCAAAGGGAATTAAACAGCCATCAATGCAGCAAAGCCTGGCTGAAAGCTGCAGAGCTTGGTCAAGGTTTTTGTTCTCTTGGAATTGTGTCACCAAAAGAAAAAAATAATAAAGAAGTAATAGCCTTTTTATGATCAACAGTAGTGTATGTCCAAAAAGCAGATACTGTAATTTAAGAACTGCAGTACCAATCTAGACTGAGAAGCATTTTCACACCACATTAAGGTAGGTTATAGATGGACAGGGAGCTTAAAGAGTATCTTCTTTTTGTGTTGTAAGATAAGAACTTTAATAATCACAGTCCATTTTTTAAAAGCTAAATAGAAGAAAAAAATCAGTAGCAATAATAAGCAGTACTTAGCAGAAAGATGAGGAAGAAAAACATATAAAGAATATGACAGCTAATACATTTAGAATCATCTTTGTGAGAGTCAGTAAAATTCAAACCTATGTTGTTTTGCTGTAGTTGTTGGCTCTGCAGTCCACAGAAGTATAAATCCAAGAGATAAAAGAGAGATGAATAGAATCATAAAGTCATTTAGGTTGTAAAAGACCTTTAAGATCACCAAGTCCAACAGTAAACCTAACACCACCAAGTCCCACCAAACCATGTCCTTAAGTGCCGCATCTACACCCCTTTTAAATACTTCCAGGGATGGTGACTCCACCACTTCCCTGGGCAGCCTGTTCCAATGTTGGACAGCCCTTTCTGTGAAGAAATTTCTCCTAATATCCAATCTAAACCTCCCCTGGCACAACTTGAGACCATTTCCTCTTGTCCTGTCGCCTGTTCCTTGGGAGAAGAGACCGACCCCCACGTCTCTACAACCTCCTTTCACGTAGTTGTAGAGAGCGATAAAGTCTCCCTTCAGCCTCTCTTTCTCCAAACTAAACAACCCCAGTTCCCTCAGCCGTTTCTCATAAGACTTGTTCTCTAGACCCTTCACCAGCTTTGTTGCCCTTCTTTGGACACACTCCAGCACCTCAGTGTCTTTCTTGTATTGAGGGGCCCAAAACCGAACACAGCACTCGAGGTGCGGCCTCACCAGTGCCGAGTACAGGGGGACAGTCACTTCCCTAGTCCTGCTGGCCACACTCTTTCTGAAAATGCAGGCCCACTGCTGACTGGGGCAGAGCATCAGGCCAAGGTACCCATCTTTACCAGTAATATTTGCCAAATCCTAGGTCCCTGAGACCACTGGGAAAGTCTGGAGCAAGGAAGACTTACCCTTGGCAGAGCAGGATCAGATTAGGGAACATTTAAACAAACTAGATAAACAGAAGTCCTTGGACTCTGAGGAAGTTACTCATGAGGGTAACTTCTAAGTTAAGGAAAGTTACTCAATGTCATTGTGAGGCCAGTCAATAACATGTGAAAGGTCATGGTGATCAGGAGATGTTCCTTATGATAGGAAGAAAGCAAATATCATTTGTGTCAAAAAAGGCCAAGGAGGAAGAGGATCAAGGAACTAAAAGCCGGCCAGCTACACCTCACTCCCTGTGAAGGTAATGAGCAAGTAATTCTAGAAACCATTTCCAAACATAACAAGGACAAGGAGCAGCCTGACAGCAGTCAACATGGATTTACAAAGCAGAAAATCATGCCTGATTAACCTGTTAGCCTTCTACGATAAGATGACTGGCTTGGTGAATGATGGGAGGACTGTCGGTGTTGCTTAGCTTGATTCTAGTAAGGCTTTTGAAACTCTCTCCCGTAACACCCTCACAGACAGAGGAAGTACGAGTTACATTAATGGACAGTGAGGTAAAAGTTAAGTGAGTCAGCTGAACTGCCTGGATCAAAGGTTGTGATCAGTGGCAGGAAGCCCAGGTAGAGGCCCATCACTACCAGTGCTCCCCTAGGGTCAGTACTGAGGCCAGTCCTGTTTAACATCAGCATGGTACATATATACCATACCTATACGTATAGTATGTATACACCATACCTATATATGTACCATACATATAGGTATGGTATAAATATAGACACACATCCACACACACCCCTCCTATCACGTATATATGCACATAACACACACAAACACACACACATATATAAAAGTCTTCATAAGAGCACAGAAAGATACACTTAGAGCAGGTTGGGTGCAGAGTGCCTTAGCAACAGTGTATAGACCAGTATTGGTGAGACATGGAAAAATTTTCAAGTTAGGCAAATCTGAAGCTGGTGACATAGCTGAGGGCTCAAGTCAATGGGAGTCCTGCCTCAGAACGCGACAGTGGTTTCATTCTCGGTCTCTTGCCTCTCCAACTAGCCACAGTAAGAGATGTGGCAAAGCAGCACCACAATCAACTACTGGACAAGGCAACTAAAAATCACAGCAGGGACGTTCTGGTGTACGCAAATAAGGAAACCAAGGTCATCCTGGATCAATGTACTATATACATCTTGAATGACTACCTCTTCTTTTTGCTTGAAAAAAGCCATGGACAAAATCATCACACAAAAAAAAAAAACCCAGATAACATTTATCATCACAAAACAACTCCTATGCAGAATGTCATTACTTTTACTACACAAGGCGAGATAAATTTTATCCTGCTATCAAAAGGTAAGTCTTTATAGCTCTCCATAATGACTTACTAGGAAAAAAAGATTGTGAAATCAAAATAATAGTAAAAGTGGCAAACCTTTAATCCTTTCAACATCTGATATACCAGGAACTGGATTCGGTCTTCAGTTAGTTTCTCATGCTTCATTATCTTACTCAAGTCTGTTCCCATAAATGGCATGACAAGGTAGCTTAAAAAAAAAAAAAAGGAAAAAATAAATTAAAACACAATTGTATGTTATAGTTCAGTGACAATATTAAATTACAGATCATTCAATTTACCAAACAATTCCATAATCATCCCGCTGCCTTCCAAGTTTCTCTGGTTTTATCTATTTTGTTTGTCATAAAGAGGTATTTCCATAATCAATACAGGGTTGGGCAAGTTGCTAGTTATCAAAAGAGTGCAGATTCTGAACTAGTTAGAAAGAACCTAACCAAGAGCCACGTGGTATTTCAAAGACACCTACACAGAAAATGAGGACATTCACGCAATGCTATGTATCTCACAATCATGATCATAGCGTTGAACTTGCAGCAACCAAACCACCTAGATGGTTCATTCAAATAGCCCAGGTCAGACGTAACAGAAATAGAGTCAATCAAATTAGGAGGCAACAATAACTTCCATTAATTTTCATCTGGCATCATAAACTGGGATATTCAGTACTTAGAACTGGCAAGGAACACCAGCAACAGAAAGCTTGCGAATGCCAAGCTGGCATTTCAAGGCTAATCTTCACTTAAGATCCAAAACTGCTCTTCATGTTGCTTGTAGTAAACTCATCCTTCAGAGTCTATCCTTAAAGTCAGGTCTGAACACAAGACAGAGCCTGTCATGTCTGGCATCCACTTTATTCCCGAGGATAAAGTCATCAGTTTTCCTCTTCGTATGAAGAGGAGCAGATGCATTTTCACGAAGAGAAGAATTAAATTTGATCATTGTTGCATAGCTACAAATTTTATTATTTAGACTTAAATGGGTTTCCTCTGGTTAAAACATGCAAATTATAATTCTGCTGATTTCTACTACTAAACCTGTATGAAAACTTCATTTATTCTATTAGAATTGTAACTATCAACAAAATAGAAATTGAATATAATGTCATGAGGGTGACGGGGCACTGATTTAGTCACTAGGAGTTATAGGTAGTATTTTTAACATTTCCTAGATATCAAATATTTTTTTTTCCCAGGACTTTAGGGATCAGGACTCAGGCTCCCAGTCCCAGCATTCACAGACAAATTTGCTATCCTTCGGATAGAAAAGATGACAATTTAATTCTGTAACTATGTAAGGACAGAGCAAATATGGAGAAGAGAATGACATTGCTTATCTCTGCCCCAGTATAACATACAAAGTGTTTCCCATCAACAGACCAAGTGACTTAAAAAATGGAGTTTAACTTCTTTGTTGATGTTCCTGATTGTTGACAGCATATTAAGTTCTCCCACTCAGACTTATTAACTATATTTTCCCAGAGGTCATTAATATATGTAATGACTCATAAAAAAGAAAAAAACAAAAACTTTTAGTGACTGTTCTAGAAAAAACAGAGGTAGGAAAAAGTTGGGCAAGAGAATCAGAGAAATCTGATTCTTTTACTTGTGAACTTCTTTTATTACTGGTAGCGATCCTCAAGCATTCATTAGGATTTTCCTCACCTGGCATCATCTGTAGAAATCACAAGGCTCTGCACAGATTGTGATTTATGTGGATAGACAAAGCTCAAAACAATATATAACCATTAAGCATTGTAAAGAACAGGATGAAAGGACAAATAAAAGCGTATTTTTACATATGTACAATCTGCTAAGTTTACAAATTGATTACTTCAATTTGACAGACAGAGAGGTGGTGGAGTCTCCCTCTCTGGAGACATTCAAAACCCGCCTGGACGCCTTCCTGTGCAACCTGCTGTAGGTGACCCTGCTCTGGCAGCGGGGTTGGACTAGATGATCTCCAGAGGTCCCTTCCAACCCTACAATTCTGTGATTCAAATCTTTTAGAGTCAGAGAAAGGTCTAGGTGGGTGGAGAAACAAGCAAAATACAAGAGAGTGAAAACCCACTCCTATCTAGAGTATGAAAATCCAAACTTTAGTAATCATTTATAAGCATTGGAACAGCCAACAACGGGATCAAACACTATGGGCTCACTTTTAACACTTCATCTACTACTTAAAACTTCACAAACTTATTTTTATTATTAAAAATGTATTGACAACTGGAGTCCTAAAACAAGCTGAGGAGGTTGGGAACCTGATTAATAAGTCACTTAAATGGAAACTTGATGCCTAAAGCATTTAAGTTCTTTGCAAGTTACAGTTAAACCCCAAAATTCTTACAAAATGAGGAGCAGCAACCTGTTCTGGCACATTGCGCATGATACAAGCATGGACAATGCAAGGAATACAGATGAAGGGAGTGAAAAGCAGCTCATAGAGCAGGACTTAAATTGGTAAATATTTATGCATTTCTGATTTTGTACACCATTTCAATCAGCTGAACTTCTAAAACTGAAGGAAGTTCAACACAAGCATGAGCAGGGAAAGGACGCTGAATATTCCTTCATAAAGGAAATGGGACGTTGTCTTCAATCTCTGTTACACTGACTGGTAGAATAGAGAAGCAGGAGAGCAGAGTGGCAAGCAGAGCAGGAGCGTGCTAGAGCTAGATGTTGGCCGAGACCTCGGGTCCTTTAGGGGCTGGCTCTGGTGAAACCACCCACCTTGCTTCTGCTGCTTCTAGCTGCAAACCCGCTTGAATTTGATCTTTATACAATAAGCCACAGATAACATCTCATGACTAGTCAGCAAAAACAAAGTCTCCCTCAAATGACCCGTTTGACCTTTAGTTCACAAAACCAGTTTCTCCACTTTTGTTTTAAATGTACACACATCTACCTCTGCTCATCTCTAACAGCTTTCCCAAAGTCTTGAAAGTAAATTTTGCCATAGGTCCATGCGATGCAGTTTCACTTATAAAAATATCCCCCCTACTTGACTTGCACCTCCAAAACTTGAAGGATGATTTTAGGGTCCCATTTAAAACACAGTGCTTGAATGCTAGTTATCTACATGTGTAGTTTGTTATATATGCAATATAAAATGCTAGCACAATAGGCAAGATGGACAACATCCTTTTTGGCCCACATGATCAACATGAACACACAGTCCGTGTTTTCTGTACTTTGTTTTCTACATTTTCCTATCAGATAGCTTTCTTTGTTAACACATAAATATGCAAGTTTGTTTTTGAAACATAGCTACATTAGATGAAATCAAGAACAGGTCTATGACTGCAACATGAAATCTACACTAAGCCCACCAGGACTTCTGACCGCTGTTTCTCTAGTGACTCTAATTCACAAGAATTGCAGCAGGGTCAGTTGCAACAAGCAAAGGTCAACAAGCAAAACAACAGACTTGCTAAATATCTTGTGTCTGAGATGCTGCCAAAAGGTGAGGGAGATGTACGTGCCTGGTGCTAGGAACGATCTGTATCTGTGCTGTTTAGACCACTGGACTCAGAAACCAATCAGGGAGTACAACAAACCACAGCGCAGATAACCAACTAAAATTCAGCAGCATCAGCAGTTTTGAATTAATCCTCGAATTAGGATGGATCGCACCGGAGATGTTTCATGTAGCAGGCATGAATTTCAGCCTATTTAGGTTAAGAATTGTCCTATCATTTGGACAACCTTGGCCTTAGGGAACGGAATCAGTACTTGAAAGGTGGATTAGGGAATCCACCAAATTGCCTTTTACTAAGGGCTGAAAGAAGTACACACCTTATAAGATAGGTAACTGGTTCTAATGATGATCTGAAAACCTCAGCCTACCAATTCTGAAGTTGCGCATTAAGAGTTATATTAAGATGAAACTCAGAAAAAACCCATGAAGCAACAATTTTGGAATTCTCCATTTAAAAAAACAACAGCCCTTCCTCCTGCACACACAACGACACCCTGCTCCCAAACACAAGCAACTCGGAACTTACAAGTCATTAAACTTCTCCAGTGTTACATCTGGTGTGAACACATCCAATATTCCAATGACCTAAAAATAAGGGAGAGAAAAAAAAAAAAGCAAACATGGATTAATACTGATTTAACACAAAAAATTCTGAACTGCATAATAAGTGAAAAAATATAATCAAAAATATTTCCACAGTGAGACAGGCATAAAGACAGCAGAAAGAATACCTAAAGTAGTGCCTAGCAACACCAGGATTTGTTATGTGTAAAATTTTATAACTCTGAGGGCTGTTTGACCCTGTGATAAAAAGTAAAAAAATGTATTTACTTGAACAAAAAGTTCAGAGGCTAACAGTTTTATGTAAGAGGAAAGAGTATCTATTAACTCGAACCACTGAAGTGTCAAAAAATAAACCAGACAAATCGGTTTATAACCTGAAGCAGTCTTAAGTGCTATTCTCCTAGCTGGGCCTGCTGCCTGACAATGAAGAACACTTTAAACATCTTCTAATTTCAGTAACAGCGTAATTTAGGTACATAAACTACAATATCCAATCGGGAGTACGAAGAAGAAACTAGGACTAAACTGTTTTTATAGAGAGTAAATTATCAAGACCTTAATATGATTTGCTATGGCTTATACCTTAGGTTCTCCTTAAGAGTACGTTTTGTCAAACAAAAGCAATCACTCAACAGAGGAATAACAATCTAATAAAACAGACTTCCCACCACTGTTTTTTCCTACTGGTATGGTTTCTAGCAGAATCATACCAACAGAGGAGGTGCATTATGGTCACTGCCAGTGCTTGTCTCACCAGAAAATTAAATATACAGAACTCGGTACTCCAAAAGATGTAGCTGGAATTGCCTAAAGCCAGATCTCAGCTTGGATGCTGCTTAACCCAGGTAGTGCCTAAATAGCAGAGGCTTTTGGAGTTGCTTCTCTTCTACTACTAATTCACGACCATTTCTGCCTGCCCAGAGGAAGCCTCCGAAGCCCTGGACTGCTCGTGGTGTCTCCCAGGTGCAGGCTGCCTCATCGATAGGGGTGTGCAGGGGTTCACTGGAAAGCAAGTTAGAAGACTAATAACCTTTAGAACCTTGTTCAGACCTATCTCTCCGGCCGTACAATTTAAGGACATAAGATTATATATCAAACTAAAACCGTATAAAATTGGAAACTGCCAAGAAAGACACCAGGGGTAACGGCATATTACATTGCAAAGTACTAAAAGGAGGACTGGAAAATACACTTTGACAACAATCAAGATGGATTTTGGACATTACTGCTATGTCTAAATTGCTCCACAAAACAGAGGTCTTTTAAAAAAGTGCTTGAAAGAGACGCAAGAGCAGAAATGCAGGAAAACAAATGCAAGCAAAAAAAAAGACAACTTCCGTAATTTAAAGCTTTAAATAAAAATCTCCAACTGTGATGAAATCCTTACTGCACTTATTTTTATCTTTTCCACATTCAGGGGAACTACTACAGTCAGCCTGGATATTATCAAAATGTCACAAAGATGAACAAGACAGGAAAACTAATAAAGACGAAGACAGAAAATTACAACTCTCTTTCTTTGTAGCCACATGTATCTTTGAAAAAAATCACTAATAATATTTTGCTGAAGACTGTTATATGAAACTAATTAAATAACAATAATATAACTACCATAAAACAGTAATTAAACCCACAGAGGATATGGTTATTATTTGAAGTAATACCTTCAGTGCTAACTTTATAGCAAGAATTTTTTTTTATTATTTTTTTTGCATGACAGTTTTACATAAGGTTTTCCATTTCTCTGTGGAGGCAGGGAGAGAAAGGGAGGAGAAAGGAATTAGGAAGATGTCCGTGACAACAATGGAGCACAATGCAGCTCTACGGGCATTTCCTAAGGCAACGTGTGTACACACACAGAGCATACACAGCCAGAAAAGTTGTGTGCTCTCCAAAGATTTCAGTATTAAAAGAAAGGACGTTAACGTTTTAACAGTAAGCTTTATCCAATATGCACTTCTTTCCCTATTAAGCCCCACTTTTTCAGAAGTCCTGCTTGTTCTTCTCAGGGAGCTATTTCCATGCCTTCATTTACCTAAGCAAGACATGTAAGAAAATAAACCCCATCACATCTGAATATAGCAGTGAAGACACAGGGGCACTACCACGAAAAGAAGGATGAAACAGTGTGGCGGCTGTACTGCATCCCTCCATGAGCCGAGGCGTTACCAGGCACCTGCTGTGAAATGCAGGAGCGTGAAGAACACGTTTCCATAAAGAGCACACCAGCCCAAAAACACACTTAATGGAGTCCACTAACATTTTATTGCTTCTCCATTCAAGTAACCAGGGTTCCCAGTAGTTACTTAATGCTGCCTGATATACAATATCTGTGACTCCTGAGGTGAGGCTGTGAACTGATGGAGACAAACTTACCATTGCTGCAAATCCTCTGGGGTGAGGAATACCACTGAGACCAACCCACAGCTCCCATTGACGGGAACCGTAAATAATAAACCAGAAAACTCTTTTTAACATACCAAGGATTTCACAATACTTCTTTTTCTTCTTCCTTTAGCTTTCCAAAAATCCTGAAATACATTTTAGGGTCCAAAGTGGTAAGGCACACTAATAGTTAATCAATACAAAAATAAAAGCAAGGGACCCATTTCCTTCTCCTCAGTGATCTTTATTTAATAGCTGTGCTTTGGGATGATTTTCCTGGCCTGGAACAGAGTCACTAGAATTTCCATTTAGGTCACATGTTTCTGCAGATATGTTAAGCACGAGGAGGTAGAGAATAAAATAAATCCTCTGAGGAAGACACAACTCCTGCTATTTCTTCAGGAAAAGAACTAGGCAAAGTATAGGAAACTCCCTTCTCCGTAATATCATGGAAAATCCTGTGTCTGTCTAAAATGCTCTCAATTAAATACAGTATTTGTAAAAAATACTTTATGATACTTAAAGATAATGTCCCAGCACAAAAGTAAGCCACCGTAAAAGAGTTACAAGAATCATTTATTTTTCACAGTGTGGCCTCCACAAAATGTAACGGGGGTATCTGTGAAACCTTCCGTAGCTCTTGTTTTTGGTGTTAATTCGACACACTGACTGATGCTACCAGAGATGGAAGCACAGCTGAGGAATGAACCCAGTACACTCTGCGATGGCAACGAAAAGCATCTATGAAAACCAGCAGCAGCACTGGCCTTTCAGGGTCTCATTTTTTTTCCCCCCATTAACTCTGCCAAAAGGCAATTAGCCCCCAAAGAATGCACCTCTTTTTCCTACCATCCACCTGACTGAAAAGCAACATGGATTTCTGCAGCCTCCACTGCGGTACCTTCCTTGCTCAGGGGTCGAGGAGTGAGTGTGATACTGTGTCTCTCTCCCATCTTCCTCCAAAGCAAAACCACAGTAACAGCAAAACTATCCGTCTGCTGGTCTAACTTGTTTTCCATGGTTATGCTTTTCCTCAACGTATTTAATTTGTTGATTGTGCCTCTTCCCTACGAAGCCACTGGGGGGTGGGTGACAGCATCTCCAGCCCTTCTTTTCCCTGTTATCCCTCCCCAGAAGACATTGATACTGACCACCCTGACTAACTTTAACTACTGTGAACAAATAACTAACAGCTTTTCATTGGTGATGTGGTTTCTGCCCTTCCCTTCTCAGCTGCCTCCTTTTCCAAACTTTATTCCAGCAGTGGAGCTCCTCATCTCCATCCTCCCCCGCACTTTCACGTACTGGGTTACTTTTATTCAAGGGCTGTTCCACTGCATTTCTGTAAAGGAAAGTTTCTGATGTAAGCAGCAGCACACCAACAGAAGACTCGGATCTTGTATAAATTAATAAGTAAGGTAGGTTATGTCTCTTATACAGTAAGTGCTGCTTTCTCTTGCGGATGTTACGCATGAAAACACAGTGAAGTTGAGCGGCTTTGGCACTCAGGCTACAAACGAAAGTACATTTTTTTAAGGGACATCCCTGCTGGGGTGCACTGAACTACATATTACGCTGCATTAGATTTTCTGCAGGGTTAGCTTCAACGTCACGTTCCTGCGCTGTTCCACATCACAGGGCACCTGCATCCTTTCACCACACTAGGAAGTCTCAGTATTTTTAAAATTGTAACTATCCACACACAAGACTTGCACCACAGTCACCTTTCTTCCTCACCTGTGACGGCTACGTGACAGGAGGGATGCCTGCTGACGGACAGGGAGCCCCTTTCCTTTTCTTCTGCCACTCAGCACACCGGCAGGCCCAAACTGTACCCACGAGCATCACCACACTCTTCTTTCAAAGGACCCACAGGTAACTCCAGACAGATCCAAATCCTGTGGACCGAAACACCTTCATCTCTGGATTGGATGGCAATCCAAAGAGAAAGTTTGGCTTACAGTGCTGTCTTCCTTATTTTCATTTACTGGACAAGGCTAACCAGTCTGCTTTAATAGTACCCAAGGTCGGGGTGTGAATAAATGGCTCAATAAAGCGGCTGAAGCCTAGCCTAGGTAAAACACATACCTATTACACAGGTTTGTGAAAATAAGCAGAAGTGACAAACGACACCACTATGTTGATTTATTGGCTTTTGAGTACCAAAATAAGTGACTGTGGTGGCCTGTTAGCTCCCTAGCTGCGCTAAGCTTTCAGACCGCGGAAAAGCAGCCAGAAGTGTTTCTCCACTACAATCTTTTAACAGCAATAAACTATCCAGTTACAACTGTATTTTTGCCTTCATAAGGAGATTTGCCATCACCAACCAGAATTCCTGAATTGGAATTTACTGGCACTTGTGTACCCAAAGGATGTGAATTTTCAGCTGGTGCATTCCTGCAGGACTCACTGTGGGAAACCTCTTCTAAAACAGTGAGCATGCTTTCATTTGTAAAGGCATCGCTCATCTACAGCTCCCTTCTGGGACGGATTTTGTACACTGCAGAGGCTGCTGCTCTTCCAATGCTCACGTCAAAACTGCAAAAGATGATGGTTTTAAGATTGTCTCAGGCAGGAACACAGAGTGCCCCATTATTTTCTCTGGAACAAACTCCTCCCTTGGTTGACACTGTGTAGGTGTAAATAAAAAGCCCAACATTTTTTCAAAATAAAGAAGTCGACAGAATTAAATATTAGCCAACCTAGAAGTGAAGGCCTGCATCATCCTGAGAAATGTAACTGTAGACAGACAGACAATTTGGTGTTTGTTGAAACTGGCGTTCTTTCCAAAGGGGGAAAAAAGCTACATGGTTCTCATAACACAGAACACACTGGTCGTCAGATGTGGGAATACACCAGAGAATAATTTCCACTCATGATACAGAGTACCTTTAAACAAATACTGCAGTTGCCTCTTACATACAAGGGTTTCCAGGAAGAAAAAACATCTGTAGAATATTAAGTGACCCAAGAAACGTTTAATGGGCATTTGTCAAAAATTTTATGCCAGAAACACATCCAGAATTTAAGCTGGTACAACTGCATCAGAATTCTCTTGTGTGCTTGTATGTATAAATAGGTATACACGTATGTACACACACACACGTACCACGCTGACCATATTTTCACTGCTTTAGGTTTTAAGTCAGAGACATAATAGATAGCTCTAAGGGTCTTCATTTTAACTGAGCTCAAAATGGAAAAAAACAGGGAACAAAAGCAGCACTACTGAAAAAAACAGTAGGTAAACACTCCTCTTCTATACAAGATGCAGCAGATGCCAAAGAAATAATCAAGAGCTGCTAAGGCTGTGGTGGGATGAATACTTCAAGCTAGCATGAATAAATGAAGAAAAAAACCCCAACTACCAAAACAAGTGCTTTCTTCATTCTGCCTTAGCTGTTTTTATTCCTCATTTTCACACCATTCCCCCTCTAGTGCCAGAATAGCTGTTTACGCAGCTACAGAGCGATCCGGCAGCTTATCGCACTGGAAACTAACTTTTCTTTTTGGCAATGTCTGAGGAATTGATCTGGGTTAGACTGCTGCTTAGGCAGTAGAAGTAGCTTATGATAGTTTGTGCAACACCCCAGATCCTCTCAAATTAAAAGGGCTACCAAAAAAAAAAAAAAAAAAAAAAAGGAAAAGGATAAGAGTGCCATTAAAGACGGTGATTTGTGATTTATCTCCTAACAGCCTGCTCTTGTCTTCACACACAGCCTCTGCCCTGTGGTGCTCAGCACCATTTGTCCTCTGGTTTTGTTTGCAAAGGGTTGATGAGAAGTCCCATGCTACCAAGTTTGCGTGGTTTATATCGGAATATTCCTCACTCCACTTAAGTAATGTCCCGTTTGAGAGCCATTAGAGAGAACAAAGGTGTAGCAGATATAATGGAAGATGGTCATGCCAGCAACCAGAGTTGCCTCCTCCTGAAAACATCTAAATAGATAAGCAAATTGACCCATGAGTTAGCTTCCTTACAAGGTAAAATACAATTCCAGTAAAATTCAGTAGGATGACTCCTACATTTGTTTTTACAGGACTCCCGGTCATCCTTCAACCCTTCCACATTAAGAAGATTAGCATATTCCTCAAAGGGTCTATAATAGAGGTCATCCAGGGTATTAAGCAGTTTTCCTACGTTTTCTTCACTGAAGCATGACGTGCTGATGAATTATATCACTGTGGCACGGGTTTAATGGTATCTTCTGCTACCTTAATGGAGCATCAGAGATGCTATTTTTAACACGATGTGTCAGACCATTACAATTTCTTCCATCATTCTGAACATAGCATAAGGCTAAATAAACTATGATAATGTATTGCTACATGCTTAACACAACACTTCCCCGAAAGCTATGAACAGCAGAGATGGTCCATCGAGAGGTAATCACAGTAAAACAAACAAAACATCACACTCGGCATGTAATCCAACATCAAATGCATCATGATTACAGAAGTCATTTTAAAAGAAAAACAGATCAGAAGAGCAAACTGGATGCAATTTTAACCATTAAATAAACAAAACCTTAAAATGGTTTATATCCTGAAGTAGGAAAAAAGTAAGATGAAGATTAGTTCTGGCAGATTAGTGCAACGTGTCAACAATATCCCAAACCTAATCCATAGTGGCAGTATGTTAGACCAGCTATCACACACCAACTCCTCTACATACTTAGATTACCAACACCCAAGACAGAGAGCACGCTGGCATCAGTATTTTATTGCGGTCTTTGAAACAATTACTTAAGTTTTATTGATTTTTTTAATAGCAGTTGTATTTATAGTACAGCCAGAAAGATAACTGCCATTTTGTAGAAGTATACTATAACGTATTAGTTAACAGAATAATCAGGAAAGATACTTCAATCACTGTTCTATTCTACTAATTCCTGTTATAGGGAAATACGCACCCACGTGAGTGGGGCCCGTTCAAAACTCCATAGCCAGACTCATGGAAGCCACGATGGTAAGGACAGAGAACGGGCAGGTGTCCTGCCACTGCTGTACGTACCAGTAAAGGTGTGCACAGCACACCGGGGACTGCTGATGTGAATGGGAAGGGACCTGTCTGCCTGTAAATCCATCCCTTGGTAGAAACATGCAAAAAAAGAGGCTCTTTGACAGAATGGTGGTGGATCAAAGAGGGGTCTGAAAATCCTGACGAGTAGTGATGCTGGTTTAATTTTGGATGGGTGGAGTGGCTAAATGAGTATCCTGAGATCAGCACAGGGACTAGAAATCCTAAAAGGCATTGTTGCTATTCCTAATTCACTGCGGGCAAAACGACCGACAGGAGGGTGTGAGGCTGGGAAGGTGGATGGAAATTCTCTTGATGGGCTGTACTGCCACCTCAGCCTCATCACGGACGGGTGGAGTAGTCACCTTCTGCCTCCGCAGTGCCCTCAAATCCCTGCAGGACCATTTATTCAGTCTTTGTTCTCTAATGAGTAGATGCCATAATTCATGGCAAAACTTCTCATTAGTACATAGACCAGATTCTTCTTTCTGTGGCCCAAACTGTTTCCTAAGACTGTAAATTATTCTCTTCCTTCATATATATTGATTTTTAACTTTTACAGATTGTGCTCACGTTCTCCAGTGAGCATTATCTTCTAGACTCTTTAATTATCAAATAAGGCCGTGGAGGGGTTCCAGAGCATTATCCTGAAGAGCATACACCAGGAGTGGAAAACGCTACCCAACAGATTATTCTGGGAAATGGAAGAAAAATAATCTCAAAATTCTGGACACAGTTAAGAGCTTGGCAACTGCACGAGCTGCTCTGCTCCCAAATGTTCAGTAAAGAAAATGCTGCGAGTATGAAAACCCATGCATGACACACAAGTTCCCTGCAAACGTTAACTCTTTAACATATACAGCAGTGGTTATGAAGCAGTTACTCCAAAGGAATCAAGTAAAGTGATCAAATGTGTTAAAAGATTCAGACTGAAATGTTAGCAGGTACACAGGTTCTTAAGCCTACAAAAAGGTCCGTTTTTTCCTGGACAGTCAGGACATCCCACAGATCATTCTTCAAAATGAACCTGGATACTGTTGGTACTCACAATGTTAATACCATAACGTTAAATGGCAATAACTGGATATTGTTATTACCAGTTTCTCTTATCCTCACTTTTGATCTCTCAGCTTTCCTTGAAGGCCATCTGAATGGAGCTATGCTCTAATCTCCCACATTGTTAACATTTTAAACCAGACCCTTATGCATCATTTTAACAACTCCCTCCGAACTCTTCTTTTTTCCCCCCATACATTCACAACGAACCGCATTTAAAGCCACTACTGTGATCCTCCAAGCCCACCCTGGGACCCTTCTCACCTGGAGGCCGTGCTTTGATTCCACAATAACTGCTTCCACACAAATCTCTCCTCATATTTTTTCTTAAACCACTAAGCACTATTGGGACTAAGCATCTTTACCTCAATGACACTTTCAACACTTTGTTCTATGGCTGTCCATCCACGTTACGTGGGAATCTGTGCAGAGCCTATATCTATTCTCTGCTTCCCAACAAAGCAATTTATTTAGTCATTCACGAACTTTTCCCGTTTCACATTAGTACCAACGTAAAACTTTCAAATGCTTCATGAATGAAAAAAAAAAAAAGAAAAACCCTACCTTCTCCCCAAAGATACGCATGCGTACCATAGCCATCTTCATGGAAGTTGAGAAGAAAGATGCTGGCACCCAAGACACGCAGGGACAGACCCACGCTCTGCGCTCTCCTGCGTCTCACAGGAATGCAGTGATGGAGTTCATAATTTCTGGTCCTCAATCTCTCTCATTAGCTCTGAGCACTAATTCCACCACAGTCCTAACCTTCCCCACCCAACCTTTCCTACATGGAAATGAAGTGGTGTTTCCCATAGGATATTCTAGCTTGTGCGAACTGATGTTTGTGGATAAAGGACTGACAGACAAAAGACAGACATGCAGGTCTTGCCCAAAGCCTCCCAAATTCCACGCAGCCACACATCTGCCTCGTCCAACCCTGCAAAATTTTCTTTCAGTTTTTAAGGTGTGTAAACTGGGGCCTCGGGGGGAAATCTGCTAGCGACCCAACTCACGTTTTCGTGCTTCATGTGTTTCAGGAGGCGCAGCTCTCGGTAGGCTCGTTTGGCAAACAGTTCGGACTGGAATGGGCGGTACAATTTCTTAATGGCCACCTTGGTGCCAGTTCTTCCATCGACGGCTGAGCTTTAAGGGAAAAAGAAGAGTTTGGTGAGTGAGGACCGAAGCCGGACCGCAGCATCCTGAGACCTGCCGGGTGCCAGCGTGGCCACCCTGGGACAAGGCAGGAGACCACCTCCCCAAAACACCTCGCCGGCAGTTCCAGTCGTTTAAAAGGCCTCGTGATGAAAAGCAGCCAATTTTCAAAAGCGTTAAAGAGGAACATCTGGGGAGGAAGGAAAGGGAAAGAAAAAAAAAAAAAAAAAAGGAAAAACCAAAAAAAATAATCCCCAAACCAGCACCAACACTTGGCGTCCCATCCCGAGGGCCAACACCCCGCGTTCCGGGGACGCTGCCGCTCCGGGGGCCGGGTTGGGCAGGGCTGGGAGGGACCGGGCTCCCCCCGGGCTCCGCTCGCTGCGGGGACGAAGCTACGCGTGTGGCGGCGGGCCGGCCCCCCCCGGCGGCACAGCCCGGCTCCGCGGGGGCGGCCAGGTGGGCAGCGGGGCCGCCCCCCTCCGCCCCCGGGCCGGGCCGGGCGCAACAACCGGGAAAAGTTGGCAGGGAAGACGGGGAGAGGGGGCCGGGACGGGGCGGGCAGCGTCCCCCCAGCCCCGGCCGCCCCCTCCCGCGGCCGCCCCACCTCGCCCCGCTCACCAGACGGCTCCGTAAGCGCCGGACCCCACGGGCTGCAGGTCCCGGTAGCGGTCCCGCACTTCCCAGAGGGTCTTGGTGATCTCCTGCCGGTAGAAGCCGTTCTTGGGGGAGGACATGGCGCTGCGGCCCCCCGCCGCCACCCGCCGACAAAGAGCCCGGGCCGGGCCGGGGCCGGGGGGGGAGCGGGAGCGGCCGGCGCCGCCGAGCCGAGGCGGGCCCCGGCGAGGGGCTGGGCTTGGGCGAGCGGCACCGCCCGCCCCCACCCCGCCCCCGCCCCGCCGGCCCGGCCACCGCGCACCGACACCGGGCCCCGGGCACCTGGGACTCCGCCGAGGCGGGGCGTGTGGAACCGCAGGGTGTCCCGGCGGTGCTGGGGGCTGTCCCCAGCCGTCCCGCCCGCCCGGGCCTGGCGGCAGGGGAGCAGGTGCCCGGGCTGTCGCTGCCCGCACAAGTCATGGAGTCGTGGAATGGTTTGCGTCGGAAGGGACCTCAAAGATCATCCAGTTCCCACCCCCCTGCCGTGGGCAGGGACACCTCCCACTAGACCAGGCTGCTCAAAGCCCCATCCAGCCTGGCCTTGAACGCCTCCAGGGATGGAGCAGCTTCCCCAGGCAACCTGTTACAGTGCCTCACCACCCTCAACAGTAAAGAATTTCTTCCTGATACCTCATCTAAATCTCCCCTCTTCCAGTTTAAAGCCACTGCCCCTTGTCCTATTGCTACACGCCCTTGTAAAAAGTCTGTCTCCAGCTGTCGAGTCCTGGCCGTGGAGCTGAAATCAAACCCATGCCGGGGCTCAGGTTGTCCCTGTGTCCCCGGGGTGCGGCACCACACTCGGGGCCGGTTGCGCTGTCCTGGTTTGGGTCTGCTGAGGTGCAACCGGCTTTTCCATGAAAGTCCTAAGGAACATGAGGGGCTGTAAACTGACAAGAGCTGGGGGTAAAAAAGCGAGGTCTCAGATGACCTTTGCACAAAGGTGCGCAGCTGAGGGCTTCCCAGTTCCTCTCAGGGCCAGACTCCAAGTTTCAGCAATATTTCGTACAGTTACATAGAAACAAGCCCACGCTTGATGCAGTTGCCCAGAGCAAGCGGTCCCCTGCGTGGCTGGTGCAATGGGAAGCAGCTCAAGCAGCAGCTTCAAACAGTTGCAGTCTTGGAGCAGGGAGAACAGCTGCTTCTCTTATCTCTATAGTAAATAGGCCTGGACCAGCACGTGTAAGGCAACAACCTGCTTTAAAAAACATGTTACGTGTTCTCTGTGTGAATATAATTAAAATTCTTGTCCTTCAGGGTCTGTTAAAGCCTTTGTTTTGTCTGACTTCACCCCTGAGCAATGTTGCTGAGGTTAGATAATTCAGACTTGCTGCCACTAGAGTTCAATTTGTGGCTTAACTTGAAAGGGGCGATCTGGCCAAGTTTCGTTGTTCCTGATGCCTTTTTGGTAGCTGCCATGGGCCCGGACCTTTTCCTGCCTGACTATGAACCTGGAGCAGCCCTGCCCTCCCTCCTCCCGGTGTTTATGTGTCCGGTAGAGGGGGAAAATGTCCTTCCACCCAACAGCTGTGAGCTCCAGCGCTGCTCTCTGCTGACGGTGACCTGTCCCACTCCCTGGTTTAGTGAGAATGGAAACCAGCCTTCTGACACTTAGCAAGTAATGTGAGGCTCGTGTCAAGTGTTAGATTAATGATAGACATTTGCTTTTAAAATCCACTGTCCCAGCAGATATTTTTTTTTTTTTAATTAATTTCTGACATCCCTTTTACGCTGTGTTTGCCACACAGATAATGGCTGGAGTGAGATGTGGTAAGATCAAGGTGAAGGATAGAGCAGCTTCCACTAAGTTTTGAGCCAGTCCATTAGTTAAATTACTTTTAATGGCAAATACATATGTTTCCTATACAATAAAGGTTAGTTCTGCTTTTGATTCCTCACCTGCTTTTCCTTCATCCAGTTGTGGCAAAATGATGCTTTCTTACTGCTTGCTTTTTATCAAGGCAGAAAGTAGAGGATTTTGATACAGTAGCTGAAAATACTAACCCAGCACCAAGACAATGTCACTCTTGTGCAGAAGCTGAGAATATTACAGAGCAACTTTTGTAAGACATTTTAAATTCGTTGGCAAAAAGTTGGCCAGTGTTGATTTTCCCATGCTTTTCCTTCATATAAGTACTTAGGTATACTTTGCTACAGATGGATGAGGTAAACGCAAGGTCAGACGCAAGACCACCTTTCCCCACCAGGTCACACACATAGCAGATGAATTGATAAACTTACTGAAAAGACGAGGAAATCAGCACAGTTGTATCACGGGAAGCTATGTCTAATAAAACCGTTAAAAGTGTCCACGAAGGGAGTGAGATGAGAAACTTGGATCCATCCACAACTGATCTATCTTACAGCAGCATCGCAAAAAGCATGAGCCTCAGCATCCTGCTAGGCTCGGCTGGAGACATGGTGATGTGTTTTCCCAAAGACAGCCTGTTGCAATGAGACTAATAGGATACTACGGGCGTGTATTATCCCAGGCAATGTGTGCTTGACAGGGTAAATTAACAAAGGAATGCTATCAGACGTTTCTGCTTTTGGCAGATGTTTATTGTAAAGTTTATAGAACAAAAAGGGACCTTCTTCAGGCATCATGAATAAAAGATAATAAATCCATTGATGATGCAAAAATCCCACTTTTCTAATGCCCATCCCATGAAGGGAAGCTTGGAAAGGTTTTACCAGGAAGAAACATTCATTTTGATGCCTTTGGGTTTTTTTTTGAGAGCCAACTTTCCACATGTTGGAAGGCTGCCATCAGCTGCAAAGCATATGAGGTAGCCGGGATGCGCACAGTAGTCTCTAATCCCTCCGGGAAGACTGAGAACTCCATTTACACTCCAGCCTGGACGTGAGGCTTCGGTGCTGGAGCTCTGCAAAAAAGCAGTGAGAAAGCTAACCGCGTTTTCCTGAGCAATCCTGCACGTGTGGAGTCTGGTGAGAGAGTCTGATGGCAAGGCTGCTCCCAACAAACTGTTAATTAGCAGTGCTGAACGGGCACAGCTTATTTTGCCAGGAGCTGAACTGCGGGCAGCCGGGCCCCTGGGCGAAGGAGGTGCATCTGTGTGAGCAGGGAGAGGGACTGGGACCTTCATCCCCAGACCAGGCGCCGGTAAGGTGGATTCAACCGGGGAAAAGCAGGAGATCATACAAAGTCCTTGGAAAAATCAAGCATCTTCCCACCTTTCTGTTTATAAGATGTCTTTCACTTGGTCATTTTGTTCTTGATACACTAATTGACGTATGAATAATTTAGTTCTGTAAATCATACCTTAAATGTCAATAAACATAAAATCTTGCTGAATTGTCAAAAGCCGGTTCCCTGAATATTATTTTTTAACCAGCTTTCTATCTCCCCCCCTTCAAATAGTACTCTGTTCTTGTCTACTTAAATATATTGCCATGGAGGAAGTAAGTCCATTTGATTTATTACAACAAGGAGTAAAACTCAAATAAAAAAAAATAATCTCAGTTTTCATCTGAAGATACTGCCACGCTGTTGTGTCCCCACCCTTCCCCAGCGGAACTGCTGCCAACTATTTTGCAGCTTCTCCGGTTTTGTCTCCCTGAGCCCTGAGCAGGGTCCTTCAGTTCCAGTTTCTGTGACACGCCTGGGGGCCTCCCCACGGGGCCACAGCACTCGGCCAGCAGCAGAAAAGAATAAATAAGCAATACCTAAATGCTTCTGTTTTTTTTTCCAAAGAAATAATCGTTTTTATTTTTTAAACTGGCCGTTTCGTTTCTTCAAGAGGTATTCCTAAGTAACTGTTTGCTACTCCGTTATCCCTCCTTGCTGGAGCGGGGTGGAGGAAGCGAGGCCGGGTGTAGAGGGTAGCAGACAGCTGGGTGTAAACCAACTGCTTTTAACACTCCACTAACTCTTTCTCCTCAGAGCCTGCCTAAAGGTCCTCTTCATACTCATTCCTACAGCAAACTGTAGGAGTTTAGTTTTTAAACTATCCCAGATTACCTCAATCTGAGACGCTGTTGCGCACAGAGGAAAAAAATAGCCTCGTGTTGAAAAGTTTCCTCACTTCAATGCAAAAATCATACAAAAAGAACATGAAAATGTATAGTTGATAGCTTTATGTATTTGTCATTACATAGTTGTGCATATCACCTGTTTAAATCACCAAAAACTTAGTGTTACTCTTACCCCGTCCTTCCCGTTCTCCTTAATATTACATTCATTTGTTGCCTTTCCATCTCACCCCAATGAGACAGACGGACAGGACAAGAGCACACTGTGTTATTTTTGCACAGAATATAACGTAACTAGGGTTTATTCCCGATTTGAGCCTTCAGGCTTTATTATAAAATAAGTATGAAATAGGAGTATGTTATCTTAGTGCTAATCTACAGGATATTATTCTATAAGGAGCAAAGTGTGGCTCAGTGGAGGCTGCCAGTTACGGCAGATTTAATGTATATTTGTCTCAGGGCTGCCACTGTGATTCAGTATTTCCACTGCGTTCAGTATTACTTCTGATCAAATTGGAACCTAAAAGGACCAGCTAAAACCTCTGCGCTACGGTACACATCTTCATTGGTGACAATAATTGAAGCTGGGGGACTATGCGAGTGCAAAATGAGGCGTTTGCATGCACGCCGGACTGAAGCCTAATTGAACAGTTTCATTCATTATGTAGAAATTTCCCATCTAATGGATTAAGTGTCGGATTGGTTGGAAGATCAGCGTTCGCATCGGAAGCTCACAATGTATTCCCTCCTCGTAGTGAAAACTTGGACCCCTTTAGGCAAATCAGCTCAATATTTTATCTTACAGCAGAAAGAAGGTCAGTGGCAGCTGCACTGATGCAGCTTTCTGAGTCTCTTGACACTAGTCCCATAAAAACCCTTACGCTTTTTGCCCGGGCTCATAAATTAATGACACTCGGTACTCTCACGCGTGCGAGCGTGCTGGTTTCCTAAGGACCAGTTTTAGAGGGTTGCGTTGCATCCGCAAACAGCAGCAGCACATTTCATGTGTAAAAGAAACAAGCAAACAGAGGTGTTGCTATTAGGTCCTTCCTACGGAGGCTGAGCTCGCCGCGGCTGAACTCCTTTCTGCTGCTACCAAAGGACGTAATTTACCCAACCTGCAGTGCAATTCTCTTTTAGCGAGAGCTAAATCTTTACCACTGCTCATCTGTCAGGGATTCTTGGGCCAAGTCAGCAATTTGCAGATGTAGCAAAGGATACTTGAGTAATTTGTGCCTGCAGCTAAATACGGTACTTTTTTAACAGATTCACCGTTGACCAGGTCCTGAGAGTGGGGAAGGTGGCGGTCTGTTTGCTTGTTATGACCCAGGAGCACACGTGACGGGAAGAAAGGAAGGAAGTGGCTTTTGTATTGGCAGCTCCCCACCTCTGTCCTTGAAAGGGCTGTCCCCCTCCTGTCCCCCTCCTGTCCCTCGGGTGAGCCGCCCTGTCGGGTCCTGCAGCGTACTGACCGCCTTCCCTCTTGCTTTCATCTTTTGCACCATGTCAAAAACACGCCAAGATCACTAATGGGACTTCTGCAACAATGCTGCCTAATTAATGGCTCTCGACCTACTGGTGCGGTGCATGATGTAGCTTTTCATAGACCAATGCCAATTACCTGATTTCTTATTGTTTTTCCCCTATAAATTCCCAAAGTTGTTAGTAACCCGGCTGTTTCATGCTGGCCTAGCCACTTTGTGTGTTCTCTGTGTATTATGGCAAGTGATACCTCTAATGCTGCGCTTTTCCTCTAAACCGTCCTCACTTATTCTTTCCAGAGCACATTGTAAACCGGAGATTTTTTTAGTCTTGTCTTTATTTCTGCTTTGGCTGTGACATATCAATTTCTCGCTGCTGGGCTTCGGTGCTGATGAGGCAGAGAGGTTAAAAAATAAAGATACAGATATTAAAAGAAATGTGGCGTATACTTACACACGTCAAAAGATTGAGATGTATGCAAAAGACTTTTTTTTCCTTTTGCAAGACCTTTCGGTTCCAGTGATGATAAAATTACTAGACTTGGGATTGCACTTAACACTGATTAGAGTGAGATAATAAATACGAGGAGTGATTTCAATTCAGTAGGCGGAGGGATAACGAGCTCTTGTGACTGAAAGCTGAAATTAGGTAAATTCAGATTAGAAGTAGATTGTTAACAATGACAGTAATTAACCAGAGAAAGCCCTTGGAGAGTTGCGTTCTCCCCCAGGTGGAAGCCTGATCCGCCTCCTCCGCCAGCGTCGCCCAGGCCTGCTCCTCCCGGCGTCCCTTCTGCGCTCCGCAGGTGCTCGGGGATGGTGAGCACCCAAATTTAGTGTGGGCTAAAACCTGTGACGCTCTCCTCAAACATGGGATGTGTACAGGACCTACAAAAGCATGATTATAATCATAAGAGTTAAGAGTGGTGTCAGGAGATCAAACCCCCACAGTTTAAGCTGGCTCCACTACAAGTTTTGCAAGTAAAATTTGGGCCATGTAACCAGGGCCCTAATTAAAGACATTTTTAGCAAATAAAATTTTTAGAAAATAAAATCCTTCCTTTTATATTCGTTTACTCTTTAAAATTTGCTTTTAAGTGATGTGCCTTACGGGTTCACCAAGTCTGACAAAGCCCTCACTCCTGGATGTTCACCTCCATTCCCGTGTTTGTGTTGGTTGACAAACTTTTTTTTCCCCATCTGTGCTCAAACGATAAGCATTGCTGGCGCTCAGCCCTCCACCTTGCTGTCCCGGCGGGGTACCGGCTTTCCAATTACCCTGTCCTGCTGTTGTAAACTGATAAACTTACCACATTGCATTACCGCAAGGGAGTCGGTTACCTGCTCTAGAAAAATACTTCAATTAGTGGCTTTCGAGGTCTAAGAAATCGCCTGCATTTTGCAAATTTAGAAAAAAACATCTCTCTTCCTACTGTTTTTCTTGACATTAAAATGAGATGATTTATGGGTTTTGATGGTATGTCATTAAAAATAGCTGAGCTCTTGTTACCCATTAGTGTCACCTTTGATTAGTTTAAATGTGGCTATGACCGTATGCTTCCTAAATAATTTATCTCCTAGAAAAAATTACATCTTTGATTGTAGAGGGAAATATTCAGAGGAAGATTCAGAGTTGCTTGAAGAACAAATTTGGCAAGTGATAAAACTTTGTTTCTACCCCCCGTAGCAGGGCTATGGCAAGCGCAGACCGTCTGGTCTTTGCCTACCCCAGAGTTTTACGCATCCTTTGAAACATTTGGTGACGGCCACCCTCATAGCCCGGAAACCAGATTAAACAAATGATGGGACAAATCCCACACTAAATGAATTATTGTTGGATGCAGGAGGTTCTTGTGAAATCTCTTTACTTCATCCTTGCCCTTCCAGCTGGAATAGAGCTGCAGAACAGGCTAGCAAGCTCATGATCAGATTTCAGAGAAAATAAAGCACTGAGCTACTTTTCTGTTAACTGGAAAACCAAAAAAAAAAAAAAAGAACAAAAATATATTTAAGACATGACTAAGTGATTATTTTCATTATATAGTCAGACAAATAATTCAAGGATTTACAACCTTTTCCCTTATTTCAGTCAGCATGATGTTCAGTGCTTGCGTGACCATTACAGGCCTCATCCAGCTTCGTAGGAAGCCAAAGTAATGACACCCACTCTCGTGAGGACTCACGAGAAATCCACGCAACCATTTACTTTCAGATTAACATCCCTTGCAGAAAATTGAATACAAGTGGCTGTATTCCACTGAAAGCAAGTATTGGATAACGGGCCGGCATTATCAACAACAGTCCACCACTTAGCCCACATTTTCTCCGTGGAATGCTTATTTCTATTTCTCAAAGATGACAAACAATACTGTATCAAGTATCTCTGAAAAATCAAAGTTCTTGGACTTGCCTTTTTTTTTTAAATCTGTTTATTAAGAAAAAGCTTTTCTTTTTACATAGAAAAGATACAGAGGAAGGTAAATAAATGCAGTAGAGTTCATTACCTCATGTAATAGCTGTACAACTGAATCTTAATGACAAAAGTTGCAGAAAACCTAAATAATATAAAAAGCCACCTCCAAAATAAGACTCTGACAGAGCGAGAACGAGACACAAAAATGAGCAACATTGAACAATCGTGAATCACAAGTACGTAGAAAGACACAGCCAGTACACCACAAGAGGCCTCATGCCAAAGGGTATTCCTGTTTCAGTACTATGCCTTCAATGAGGAAATCAGATAAATTTAATTCTGTGAGACATTTTGGTACCCAGTGTTTTTATTATTTATTTTCCCAGCTTTTCAGAGCTGGAAAGCCTTTAAAATTTTGCTTAAAAAGAAACTGTAACGAGATGGATATTTTGTTTTTCACAAACAAATTCTTAAATCATCTTGTTTTGTCTTGTCTTCCAATGGCAATTATTAGATTATTTTCCCAAGAATTATGTGAAGGAAAAATAAGACGATGAGGAACACCGAATCCAAAGTGGGGAACTGAACTGAGTACTCTTGCACTGCCGTCTGTGACAGCCTTTGCTGAGGCTTGCAGAAGACTGCAGAGATCTGCCGCAGAGCCTTCGGGGCACCGTCCTGTCAACTCGGGCAAATTCACCAGCGCTCCGCCAACGGCGTGGTTAGGAGTGCCATCAGCGAGTAAAATGGTCTCACAAACGGGTATCGTGCAGATTAGAAAAATATACATGGGTGAAAAAAAAATGAGAACGGACACTTGAATGGCAACAGAAGACAAAAGGTTTATTTTTACTGACTCAACTGGTGTTAAGATCGCTTGAGAGACATCCAGTAAATCTGTAAGACCACCACAGAAATGACTACATATGCATATTCTGTCTATCTCACTACCACACCCTCTCTTCATAAAGGCACTAACTATAAATAATGTGAAAACGGACAGATAAAACACCAGAAAAAAAAAAAAAAGGATTGCTTGTATGGATTTCTATGTTTATGTTTGGATACATTCATGCTTTAAATGTACAATTTTGAAATTAATTTTAAAAGTCACCTTTATTTTGGCAATACAACTGATAAAATGAAACATGCAGAACACACAGCTCGACAGAACTCAGTGCATAATTTTGTCAGAATGAAGCAGTTCTTTATCACCCTTTGTGAGTTGGGAATACATTCATATTACAAGGCAAAAAAACCCAACCCACCCCAAACAGACAACATCTGGCTTCTGTGTAACGCGTCTGCTTTTCCACATCTTCTCCAACATCTTTGGATAGTAAAATCTACGTCTGACCACAGGTTAAATTGTATGGTTTTATTTTAACAGTCTTCATAGTGCAGCAAGGCAAGACAGAGCTGCCTGTATTCACTGTTCTATCTCCAGGCTATCCATTTTTAAGTCAGGGGGTTTAAAACTAATCACTTCTCCATACGTAAGCTCTGTAGAGAGGGTACAAGGGAGAGAGAAGAATTAGGTGATGTTCTCTTCAAAAGAAAAATATTCCAGACAAAACAGTTCTACGGATGCACGTGACTTGTAGTTTGTATTTCCAGCCTTTTTAGAGTCCAGATCCAAAAATAGGCTGAACTCACCAGGAATCCTTCTGTGAACCTCAGATTACGAGTTAAGACTCACAAATACTGTTATTGTACAACATGTCTGTCCCCTTCAGCTAATTACTAAAACACACAGGCCCTGAAATGGAAACATCAATTATGCTGTCAGATGACCTGCCAAAATGACGTAATAAAAGACAAAATGTAATGGAAAATGGAATCTTTAAAAGCACCCAAACAGGTTTTAAATTGTACACTTTTAACAGCTGCGAGTGTTCTTTATCATCTCCCAGTCCATTTCCTTCACCATAAATCACTTGTGATTTATGTGCTAATGCCTTGCGATCTAGGTTTTGGGTTTGGTTTTTTTTTTTAATATATATACTTTATTGTAAATAATTTTAAGGTCCTCTGAAAAAAATGTTCTTTTGTCTTAGAAGCACCTAACAGTTCTATTTTCATCAAGAAAGGCTTACCTAGAAACACGGACTCCTTGCTATTTTACCCTGCTTTAGGAATAGCCTTTTATCTTTTCATGCTGACAGTCATGTCCTGTTTTGTGCCTTCCACAGCAATGGAGTATGTCGTCATCGGCAACCTCCTATATATTTGCTCAAGTTAGATATTGTATTTTAAGGACCAAATCCTGTTCACACATAAATATATGGCTAACAGTGCATTACTTCAGGATCTGTTTCCCAAACAGTGCTGTTTGAGTCATATCACTCTTATGCCTATTAGCTGGCTTATTAAACAGATCTGCCTGAGACAGCTGCCACACCTGCAAGTGGACCCAGCACTCCTCTAAAAAGCATGTAAAAATCTTGCTTATGCTGTTTGTGTTATGCTGTAGCATGGGAAGTGATGGTGTCTCTGTACTCGGCACTGGTGAGGCCTCATCTCAAGTGCTGTGTTCAGTTCTGGGCCCCGCTGTACAAGAGGGACATTGAAGTGCTGGAGCGTGTCCAGAGGAGAGCTACCAGGCTGGTGAGGGGTCTGGAGACCAGGTCATATGAGGAGAGGCTGAGGGAGCTGGGCATGTTTAGCTTGGAGAAGAGGAGGCTGAGGGGAGACCTCATTGCCCTCTACAACTACCTGAAAGGAGGTTGTGGAGAGGTGGGTCTTGGCCTCTTCTCCCAGGTGAATAATGACAGGACCAGAGGAAATGGTCTGAAGTTGCGGCAGGGGAGGTTTAGATTAGATATTAGGAAGAATTACTTTACTGAAAGAGTGGTCAGGCACTGGAACAGCCTGCCCAGGGAGGTGGTTGAGTCACCATCCCTAGAGGTGTTTAAGAAACATCTAGATGTAGCACTTCAGGGCGTGCTCTAGTGGCAGAGACTGTAGGTTGTTGGGGGGTGTGGGTGTGCGTGGTTGGACTCAATGATCTCAAAGGTCCTTTCCAACCATGAAGATTCTATGGTGTATGGTGACCACCGTGCCAGCTTCTGTGAAGGATTTTCTCTGAAAGACACCAAGTGTGTCCCCGAGGTGGAAGAATTCGTTAGGTGACTCTTTCAGTGATTGATCTGAGGCTATTAAGTAGCATCTGGCCAGAGGCAGCCAGGTGGGAGCTACAGCGGTTCTGATTGAACTCGGAGGAAGCCAGCGTCCCCACAAATCGCATGCCTGGGACTGTATTAGAAATTATTCCTGCTGGCTGTGCATTACGTGTTTACGAAGCTCTTTGCCCAGTTTTCGTGCCACCTGCTCAGCTGAGAGTACAGATGTTAAGCCGAGACATGTGCAACTGGACATGAGAGACAGCGCACGGCATCCAACTCTGAATAGCATACTCTTGGCCTCTAAAATTTTAAATATTTTCTAACTGATTAAACACGTCAGAAGAAAAATCTATGACCTTGGGCTGCAAGCCTCAGCAGTGTGCGATGGAGGTCAAGGAAACTCTGACATGCATAATGTGTAAGACAAAGTGTCTGAAATCTCATTTTACTTTGGTGCTTGGTCCCTCTTGGGATCAAGCGCTGCTGATTTTTAACTTAGCAGGACAAAAGGGGAAATACACCATTAATGTCTTGAGAAACTGGGTCAACATTTCATCAACAATACGAACATTTTATGCAAACGGTCACCTTTCATGTCATCTTACTTAAATGTGGCACATACCGTACTTGAAAAGAAAAAAGTTTATTCCCCAAGATAAAAATATGGCCAGGAGGAAGAGCTGCATGTCCTGCACCAGTTTGGAGGGTTTTGTCTCAGGCATTTTTTTTTCCCTCTGTATAAAGAAGGAATTTGACCTGTAGTTCCAGCAAGGACAATGGTGTATAAAAACATGATACTGTCCTTCCTAGAGAATTCACCTCCACGTCCTCATTTCAGTTCGGAAAGTGTTAAGCTAAGATTGTTCCTGAAATTGTTTCGACGGAGTTTCATCACAAACAGAAATCAGCTTCATGGCTTGGAAATTGTTAAACTTCCCTGTTAAAGACTCAGCCAACTGAAGAAGTAGCAGAAAACAAATCATCCACTGGCAAGTACAGCAGCAAATTGAAGATGCTTCCCAATAAAGATGATGTATGGGTGCTGCTGTATGCTGCCAGGTTTTGCAGAGGAGAGCGTGTGTAAGGAATAAGTGATACCAATCAATCCTCCTTGTTTGTACAGAAGCAATAGGCTTCTAGAAAACCCTTTTCAGGGCTCTAGGAGGTTGCTTTACTGTAGAAAGACCCATGACCCCACTCCTATCTTTCTTTAAGAAGTATTTGCTGTAGTCAGTCTGCTTGTCTCCCCTGCAACGCCCAGGATAAAACATGGAACAAGTGCACGGGCATGAGTAAGACCGGGGAGGTCACTATTTCTCATCATAAAGCTACGCACTATGCTAATGTATTTTTATCAAGCCTTTCTGGAGTAAAAGTTATAGAATATACAACTAGAAACAGAAGAACATTTATTTTATAGAATAGATATTTCATCTTAAGTCAAAGAAAGGACTTTATTGATAAAGAGGAACAAGTACTTTTCTAGAATATTAATCTAAATTTAAAAATGTCTAGTAAGGAATTTTTAGCATAATATATCCTTATTAGACAATGATGAAATTGGACTGTACTTTTCAGTATACTTACAACCTAAATGTTTGGCCACGTTACTTCCGTGACTGTAGTGCAATATGATCATGATGCAAGCACGGAATTAACTAATAGGAAAAGGTTGTTGCGGTATTTCTCAAGAATGGGTTTTGGGGTGTCAATCCAAAGTAAAATCATCAACTCTCATCTCAAATAGCATCAACAGCATGGTTTACCTATTAATTCCAATTACTTGGTTAACTAAAGAATGATTAACAAAACACACATCTATGTGGAAAATACTAATTTCTGGTTCTGAAGAAAGGTAGATCAGAATCCCAAGTAATGCCACTTGCCCTAGGACAGTTACTTCAGCTGAGGATCTGACCTAGAAAACTAAAAGCAAGACAGAACGTGTGGTTACCTGCTACAGGGAATCTAGTGAGAAGATGATAGAATGGGGGAAGGGAGTGAAATCCCGAGAGGAAGAACAACCCTTTCCACATCTCCACTCCCACAAGCACATACATGGACTTATCTTGTTTCGCTGAGGCTTAAGAGTTCAAATTGCTCTGGTTAGAGACAGAGGAAAACTGCTATTTAAGTAAGGTTTTGTTCTGCTGCACGTATTAACTACCGTGTGCAATTCTGTTACCTTTCCATTCATCTATGGTTCGCTCCTTATTCTCTATTGACTCATCGTACAGCTCGGCCTCAGGCTCATCGTCCGGATCGTGATACTGTACAAAGTAGGGATGTGCAAGTGCTTCCGAAGCAGTAATTCTTTTATCGCTATCTAATATAAGCATCTTCTCGAGAAGATCTACAGCTAAGGGAAAAAGAGAAACGGGGTTCAAAGCCAGAAGAGATCATCTAGAAATAAAAGAGAAGGCAACTTTTTACACACAATCTATTCTCACTCACCTCAAACATAGTTAACATTATTGGCAAACCCACAAGATTTCGGCAATATAACAACTAAGTTTTGAAGATTTTGTACTGTGAGTACTATTTTCAGAGCTGAAAGAAGCTTCTCGTTTGCTTGTGGTGCGCACAAAGGTTCATTATATTCTATTTGATATCTGATTGACCTCTTCAGACACCCAAGACCTTCATTCTGAAAAGATCTGTGTGCTTAGAAGTTAAAGATCCTGTGTTGCGCACCATGTGCTTAATTTGGTCCTGATCAGTGCAAATGTGAGGAACTTAAAATTGTGACTGTGAGATTACACTTTTAATTAGCTGCATCAACAAAATCATCAGATGAAAACCCCAAAGCAACTTTACAGGACCCAGCATAAAGAAAATACATTTGAAGTCAACAGTTGCAGAACATTAGAAACGAGAGAGATCTGTAAGGCTGAAATTGGTTTTATATGGAAAGTTTATCATAACTATTTAAAATATTATATACAAATTATTTTAGTGCTTTCATTAAGAACTGTTATTAATTTGCCTTTATGTTATTAATATGTAGCATGCTTTCATGTACCTCCTGCAAATAAATCCCATTTTTTATAAGAAAGTGTTCACAGCTACTTGTATTTGTAAAAAGAAAGTTGTCTTTTAATAGACAGAGCAAATTCAAAACATTTTAACTCATTACAGTTCCCCATATGTAATGTTTTAATGTGCACTTGACGGAACTGACCGGGCACTGTAGTAAGATGACTCCAGTGACTCAAACGTCTCCTTTGCCATGTCACAAGAAATGGTTCACAGAAACATCTCTTTTGCACAGGCAAAAGCAATTGGTTAGACATAAAACCAATTGTGCAGGATCAGACTAAAGGTCTAGCCTGGTATCCTGTGTCCAACAATGGCTAATACATTCCTAGGAAATAATACTCAAAAGGGTCATTCAAACAGCTGTACTTCCTGGTATGTTCTGCTCGCCAGCAATTTACAGCTTATGGCCTTCCTGAGCCAGAAGTGATGTCTCTCGTCTAGACCCCGTGACATTTTTATTTATTCCTGCTATATATAGATGGCTTTTGCTTTTCATCCACAGACTGTTTTCCTTTAGGAGGTTCCCGTAATCTCCACCAGAAACAAAAGACACAGGCTTCATGAAGGGAAAAGTCTCAGGGTGAAAGGTTAAGCAATGCTCTTCTCACTGGTCTGATCATTATTATATGGGATCATATAGCAAAGGAAGGCTTGAGTTCCTGTGTTAGTGAAAGATTTAATCTGTATCAATCTGACTTTCTTACCTAATGGATTGGCACCACGAAATACTGCTTTCAAATCCTGTTGAGGCATATGTGGAAGAGATTCAATGTATTTTCTTGCCTAGGAATAAATCAATATACATACCAGATGCACAGAGGTTAAATTTTGCCCAACAGCAACCATATAAATTCTAAAAAAACAGATGTAGTGTTTTTTATGTTTCTTACACATGGGCAACCTTCTTCACATAAAACCATAATGTATGACTTTGTTTTAAACAGTCACTCCTGTATATTGCACAATAAGCAAGAAAGTTTTAAACAGGTATATTTTCCTCTAAGGATTACGTGTTAGCACTTCTGTTTTCACCTACACTTAGTGGTTCATTGCAGCATATCCCTAGGGAACACAAGCATGTAATGTTCAACCAGAAATTGGAACCTAAATCATCTTTCCATTACCCTCAGCAAAGTGGTATAATCCAGCCTGCATCCTTCCTTCCTCTCCGTCCTCCGTTGAACAGTAGCTTCACTAACCAAAGAAAAAATCCTGATACTCCCAGGGCACAGATCTTCAGATATTTAACAGAACTTACAGCTTGACTTGTCACCGTGGCTGTGAAAGGCTCATCCAAACTCAGCTAGGAAAAGCCCACCCGTGTATCGGACCCACAAATGTCAGTGTGGAGCCTGACATTACACGGGCTACAAATTTCTGGCCTGAGGTAGATAGGTTGAGAAGAGAAGAGGTTGAATGCTGGTCCTAAGGGCTGGGATCAGACAGAACAGGGAATTCTGGAATGGAACAGCTAAAGAAGAGGCAAATGGCTCAAATCTGTAAAGATCCCAGCTGGTCTCTGAATAAACCTCAATCCTTTTGAAACATGTTTGTGTTACAGGGAGGTCTCCCTGCACACGTAGCGATCCTGTCAGGAGGAGCCTATCTGCACTAGGCTAACTACGCATCCTTGGCCTACTGAAGACAGCAAAGGAAATAAGGTTGTTCATACCAAGCAGCTCCATGGCTTCAAGTGAGATACCAGATTGAGAATTGTGGAACTGTCTTCTGGACTATCATGAAGTGACTATAAAATACTCTGACATATCATCTGTGCAATCCTACAACCACACTTGATCCTGTTCCATACACTGTTCTTTCTTGCCATCATCTTAATTTCTGCAGCTATGATGAACTGGTATAAAGATATTTTAAATCATTAGATGGCACAGTGGCTTTTCAAACTGTATTCTAATTTAATGAGGCAGATCTATTTATTTTTTCTGCTTCTTGTAAGATGTAAGCATATTCTATCAAAACTCTAGACTACCATTAGTGACGCATTTCAGAGTCTTACTAAGAGAAGCAAGCCTTCATGTGTTATATCTCCAACCTGTTAAAACTATATCAGCATTTTCCCTTTTTGTTATGGGGGCTGATGGCAAGACTTTCTATAAGGATGATTTCTTCTTAGCAGCTGTAGCCAGTCGTGCAGAGAACAATGGCTAAGGACCAGTCAAACACAGGCTTCACTTCGCCTATTTAATGCTCCTAAAGTTCATAAAGGCAGCAAACACCTGCCAGGCGGTCAGGGTGTGCAGCTCCTATCAGAGTTCAGTCTTCCAGGGCATTAATTTATACATATATATGAACAGCAGAGCAAAAGAGACCTGCCACGCATTCCTGCATGGAAGCTACAAACTGGGGTAGAAACAAGAGGTTTCTTATCTTATGACAAACATCTGTGGATTTGTGGATTATTTGTTTCTGTAGAGACATCACTAATCCACACGTGACTGAACAAGATATGGTAAAAATTATCTCCAACCTTGTCCAGAAGTCCTTTGAAAACAACACAGACCTATCAAAGCATACAACCTCTCCCCTCCGCTTATATATTCACCACAGAAACCCAACCAATAGAATCCAGACGTTTAAATTATTCTGAAAATTATGAAATGCAATCACCATTTAAAACCATATTAACATGAAATACTGACAAAACAGCACAGTAATTTGCGCTGAAACATCTCATGAGATTGATCTTTTCGTTTCCCATTCTTTAATCCTCTACTTATAACTAAAAATAGGCTTGGCATTTCAGAAAACCTGACCTTGCTGTTAGAGGAATGGAAAAAAATTGTCCTGGACTGCAAGCTGCATTAAGAAACATCTAAGCAATATGGTGAAACTACAAGGTAAAGAAGAACTAGAACAAAGGAATAGAATAGACACTCCTTTACAAGAGGCAAGTACCTCCAAGCAAGGAACGTATCTCCTTTGACATTGCTCCTCTAAGCAGGCAGCAGCAGCCCAGAGGTGACCTAGCAGCACTCACAGTCATTAACTTGGGTTTTGTATTCTCCCTATGCTCTAAAGGTATAATTAGCTGCAGTAAGAGAGTTTCAGGATTCCTGTAGTTTACTGAGGTATGCTCTGAAACAAGAAATTAAAGACAAAAGCAGATACTATCTCCAGTAAATATTTAAGGTGCTTAATCTCATAATCAAAAAGCTCACAAACGGACTAGTTGTGGGTAAATCCCACACTTGTATACACCACTCTGAATGTCATACTGCAAAAACTGTAGGATCTTAATAACACATAAAGGTTACACAAGGACCTACGAGGCTATACAGGGACCTACGCTTCGGACAGCACGGTCTGAGATCTGCTTGTGGATCCAGTCCCTGGCACAGGAATGGATCCTCCTCCTGCCCTGGCCATTCCCAGGTGCTGGGTACCCACAAACTCTGGGGCTGTGCATTGGCCTGCGCTGATGAGGTTTCGTTATGCTTGTGTTACCTGAAATAAGTAAGAGGCCTGTCTTTGGTAACACTTGGACCTTCCAGAAATATGGCATTGCTCTGGCTCTCCTGCTGCTCCTGCTTACTTAACCCACCAGTCTATTCATTAGTAAGTTCAAAGAAAACCCATCAATATACACACAAGCTAAAAAGTAGTCATTAGTATTAGTCTGAGGCGTATACAGAAAAGGTGTAAGAAAACAGCTTCAGCTCAGGAGGTATCTGTGTGCTGTTGTTTATCTGAATTTTTACACTGTGCTCATCACCTGCCTTTATCAATCAATACCACGTCTCACCCCTCAGCTGGATATCCACAGTTATTGCTTAAAGTGAATTCTTTAAGTTCTCTGCTAAAGTGTAGCAAAGTTCATTTACTGGATTACTATTTTAAAGAAGTCATATGGAGAGTTAAAAATCATGCTGTTAACTACAGATATTATCATGAAAGTGGACCTCACACAAGCATTCAGAGAGATCAATAAATACAAATTTCAAATTAGGGATCCAAATAAGAACACCCACGCAGAACCCACATTATTTGATTCTGCTGTCTCTGTTTAGATCCCCTGCAAAACAGAAAGCATAAAAATTACAGAGGCATCAGATTTAATAACACCACTACAATGCTCTGAGCTGAGCATCAGCTTGGATTTTTTATTATAAGTCTAGGAGCAAAATAAAAGATCATCAGGACCAATTGCAAAACTCCTTTCAAAAACCGAGTACAAGAGAACAAGTATCAAAATGAATCCAGCTGACAGTCAAGTCATTTGGATACCTCTAAAAAGAATGTTTTTTGAACGGTGGCATTCTAGCAGCAAAAAAAGTACAGATCACTTTGAAGTGTCTGCCCATTTCCAAATCAGAGTATCTGTGTAACACAACCAGTGACACACAACGCCAATTAGAACGACAGAAATCCATTTAACTGAATGAAGCTGAGAACTCACATGTTCTGACGATATCTTCTTCAGAAGTTCAGAACTGGGTGTGCCCACAACTTCCATTATTCTCTTTAGTTGATCAATATCTGCATTATTTCAGGGAAATAAACAGCACAGGGTCCTTCTGGGTTTAAACAATTAATGAACTTTCACGCAGGTAATTAAGATGTTTAAAACTTTTCAGCAAGACAATTCCATCGTAGTCCGTGGAAGGACACCAATTCATACCTTCTTAAACCTAGTCCTGGAGTATCAAATTCTCTATTGTACTATATGAATCTGTCAGGTGTGCTTGTACGTGAAAAAGATGCACGAAAAATATTGCTTTCCTGTCCTAGCTCCCAATTTAACATATTGGTAGCCTTAATTTTAATAGCACATTTATGTTTCAGTGATCTGAGGGATTTCTGAAGAAAAGTCTAATATCATATAGCACACAGGGCTAGATTACTCATCTGAGGGCTGGTAACTGGAAAATTCTCATTTGGTAGCTTTAAAAATCTGTTTTATATCAGTCTCAAGACTAAAAATGTTAATTTTTCATTGCCATATATGACCTGTAAAGTATATTACGTTTTCCCTAGAGAACCAAGGTTATTTTACAGCTTTATTTAAATTGATGTAATCATATAATTGTAGACAATAATTTATAATAGCAAAAGAGACCTTATTTCTTGAAAGCTGGATGTATTGATTTTTCCAAATACCACATATCATGTAATCAAACAGTCAGAAGCACAGTCGTCATCCAGCTGATGGACATCTGGACGATGCCTGTGGTTACAATAGAGCCTAATGATGCTGAGCACAACAGAAAAGTCAGTGGGGAGACTTGGTCCCTCAGCTCTTTTCACACTTTTGCAGGCAATTCTAACCTCATGTTGCTTTGCACCTGGCAATGGCTTAGTTTTAGCAGAAGCGTTCGCTTTTTGAGGGCTTTCAGAGTAGTGAGAAATGTCAATATTCAGTACAGAAGAATGTGCCTTTGTTTCTCACATTAAAAGCTTTCCTCCTCTGATGTGTTGTTTCCCCATTCCTCATTATCTGTTTTTCTTCAGTTTTCTTTTATTATTTTACTCTTTTTTTCCTCTTGTCAGTGCAGGACATGCCAATGGAAATCCCTAATGCTCCAGCAGAGACCACAACACAGTGCTGAAGAAAAAGAGGGTTTTGTTTGTTGCTCCTGTGGCATTTCTGGAACTGCTGGCTTTTTTTTTTTTTAAAATATATATAACAGGACACAATATGCCTATTAATTCACTTACTATTTAAAAGTTAATTTCTTTGCATTTTAGAAACTTCCAGCCTAAAAGCAGTTCTATTTTTAAAAATTATATTAGCTGATCAAAAATTACTGCCTTTACTCAGCTTCAGTTTTCATGTATGTTACTTCAGTGACACACACATGGAAGAAATCTGCTCTGTTGTAACTAGGTTATTATTTAAATACAGACACACAACAAAGAATAAATGTAACTTATTGTTGTTTATGAACATCTGTTACTGTTTTTTTTTCCTCCCAGTGGCTCTCATATTCAGCTGTCATATACACTAAATTGAAAGATTAGCAAAAATTCTTTACTGTTTTAGAAGTTTGTTACTGCAAAAACATTTCCATAGAAACACTCAAGTCACTAGAAAAAAAAGGAAGAATTAGAGAGTATTTTTATATCTGCATTTTATGTTTTATGTTAAGGATACAATCATTTCCTGGAAATAAGGCCTTCCCTTTCAATAGCTCTGCCATGATGCATCCAACCGACCAGATGTCAACTGCCGAAAAACAGAGAGAGAAATGCGTACGATGAATTGAAGAGATCCTTAAACAGAGTTGCCTCTCGACTTAAAACCATCGCTATATCCAGCTGTAGCAAAATGCACGTCTTTACAGTTTACCTGTTTGATTGTAGTGCATCCAGTTTAACATAATTTCTGGAGCTCTGTACCACCTTGTCGCAACATACCCGGTCATTTCATCATCAGTTTGGCGAGCTAAACCGAAGTCTAAAATCTACAGAATAAAAATAAAATAAATAATAATTAAATAAAAAAAAAAAGCCATTTCACTTTGTTACAGGTACTGATTTTCCCCATTACCCATTTCTGAGTTTATCTATAGTCCCTCGCTATCGGTGAAGTGAACGAGCAAGACCCCGCGGAGGGGCGGATGGGCTCTCCCTCGGCACTCCTGCAGCCTGCGGGTCTGCATAAAGATGCTTCCACGGCGCGGCGCCTGGCCCGCTCTCCTCCAAGGCAAACTTCACTTTCTGCCTCAAGTTCAATTTTCCCCTGACGTTCATTTTGCTAAAAATAAGCACTGTTGCTATAAAAAAAATGAAACGCTAACAAATGGGAATGTTTGCGTAAAATGCCAACGGCAAGTGCCACTGGCCATTTAAACATTTAAAGAACACACAACTCTGAAGAGTTTCTGATGTTTCCCTTTCATTTCTATCTAAGCATTTACCCAAATCATGCATCATTCCGGTGCCACTAGGAGAAAAACATATATCCTGCGTAACAAGGTAGATTTAAATCACATACCATCTGTTCCTGGTAGAACTCCCCCACTGAAACAACAAAGGAGCTCTCTTTAGGTACACATATTACTCAGAGGCTTGATGGCAAAATGTTCCCCTCCATATGCTCTCCCTTCCTAGGTTTACATTGCCAGGAAGTTATTTCAATTACATTTTTCCTGCTCATTTCTTTGCTTACTATTTTTTGATTAGTCTGTGTCTCACTAATTGCAGAGCTAAAAGGTATCCCGAACTCTTAAGAGAGACTGGTGTGAAAGTGTACCGTCTGAGCCTCAGCGTTGTTCGTTAAGTCAGTTAACGAAGAGTGTTAGCTAATTAGCATCTCTTCAAATACAAATGTGAATGAAGATCAGTGGCAACCTCCCATGATGAAATCCAGGATTATTTATTAAGCTGATGCTAATCCTTTTGATTGGGAGTAAAGAAAATTTTAAGAGTATCATTCAAAATTCCTCAAAATTATTCAATAATCCAATTTAAAGACATAAAAAGCCTAAAGAAAAATATTAAAATGTAAATAACACATCAACATCTTTACTTCTATTATACTTTAACAGCATTATTTATTTCTTAAAAAGGCAAAACTAAAAGCACGAGGCAAACAAGGCATGAAAAATGGCATGAAACTCAAACACTAATGCCCTTATTTTCATAAGGGTTTTGGCAATATTTTTTTTAATAGCTGATCCCTTTTATCAAATGTGTACACACATGTTTTCCTTCTTTTTGTTTCTATTTTCTTTTTGTTTGTACCTGGAAATATCCACTAGTTAGTTCTATTAGAAAATAATTTGGTATCAGAGGAAGTAAAGCTATAAATAAAAACAAAGCAAAGAGCAGCGTAACAAACGCTAGGCAGGGAGGTGCACAGATACCACAATAATTGGAAAAAAAATATTAAAAGTCTCCTTTACTTACAGTACAAAAACACAGCACGCATTTTAGAGTGCATGCTCAGACCCAGATGACCCATAACATTCCACAGATGCTGAACATACATGCATGAAGACATTAAAGGGATAATCATGAAACTTGCTGAGCATCTGCAAGCGTCACTAAACCAAATGGGAACTACGGTTTCTCACCACAGATCCGGATTAGTGGGAGAACGCAGCTGCGCTGCTCTTATTTGCTATTGTGATTTTTTTGCTGATCTTGTAGTATTTGGACTCTTTTTCTTAAATCCCTCGCAGCTGGAATAAAGTGATTACATCGGAGTCCCAGTCACAGGGAGAAAGATGTTTCTGGCTGTCATGGAGAAATGCTAAACTTCTCATCCTTAGGCTTAAAGGCTCAGAAAGCTGGAAGACATCTTCTCCTTCTCCAGAGTCTTGTGCTTATTATGTAATATTGTATCACAAAGATATGTATTTATATAGATGTGTGCATTAAAATAACATTTGAGAAGTGTGGATTACAGGGTTCTTTGTGTTTGTTTGGGGTTTTTTTGGGGTTTTTTTTTTACTTCTTGTAACTGTTAACGTAACTGGTAATACTGGTACCTTTTTCCAATTTACTCCATCTAGCTTGTATATTCTATAGATACAAAAAGTTATGACAAGGCTACATATTACAGGTCAAGCTTTCAAGATATACTCAGTTAAGTACTCACTCATGGGCCAAATCAATAGCCTACGTACCATCTGTGAGGAACCAGGGATGAATATTTTGCAAGGATACTTGTGTTTATACAAAATTAACATTTGGGAGAAAACACAAGTTCATGGAAATGGGTTTTCTATGTCAGGGGAGCAACAGTAACAAATAACTGAAATTAAGGGAATCGGAAATAAAAATGGTAGCTAATGTTTTCTTGGAAAACTGTCATCTTGAGAGCTTTTACAACATTCTTCATGACAACAGCATGATACCTACCCTCAATTCACAGTCTTCATTTACAGCTAGGTTACTGGGCTTCAGGTCCTGTAGCAGAACAGAGAGAGTTAGTCAAGTATGATTTTAGCCTTTTCAAATATATTATAACTGTGTCTTAGAAAGACGTTTGATGCACAGAGGGACACACTTCATTCATTTTTATTATCGCAATGAGTGAACTCACCCGGTGGATGATTCCAGCTGAGTGAATATACTGTGAAACAAAAAGAAAAAAAAAAAAACAAAAACAGGGTAAGCTTTGAAGTTAGAGGTGAAGGAATATATAAGTCACTTGTCTTGTCTTTTTCCTTCTGAGACGGATTGTTTTATATACTTAAAAGACTTACATCACACTACATTTTCAGATCAAACAGAGGTATGACGAACTTCAAAACCTTGTTTTGTCTTATCCAGAGCTGGATATTTCAAGAAAGGTTAACCATGAAGACCAGACTCTACCATAAAAGACAGCACTAGCAGTGATTCTTCTGTTGAAAGTTTCTTACCAATTTGGAATTTGTTCAGTCTTATCTGGATGCCCATGTTGACCAGTTAGCGGCTCAGTGAAGTCAGCGGCCTAGGAAGCAGTATGGTTGACTCATAGGTGACGTGAGTCACCTTCCCATACTGTGAACACTGAATGTGAGAGACACTTGCACCCCAGGACAGGTTAGTGACCAAGATATTACCTAAACCACAACATCGCTTCAGGTCCACTTCCAAAGCAGGGACCCACAGCAGAACTTCAGTGGCTATTTAGTGTCTCTGCTTTTTAACATAAAACATTAAAACTCAAAGACTGAGAAAAGCTTACTCCCTAATTGCCTATCGCTCACTTGTTAGAACTAACAGCCAACTTATCTATGATCTTACTGACCAGGATCAGCAAGACCTTGAAAACCTCTTCTATCCTCTAGAGGCAAATTCACCTCCTTTTTTTAGGAGCAGAGATTACAGGCAAAACCTGTATATCAACTGGGAAAACCCAAAGAAAACACCAGAGCATTCTTCTTGTTCCAGACCTACGCACTGTTTGTCAGAAGGGCAGGGCCATCCCCAAGTGCTCCTCACAACAGCTGCGAGCAGCTGAGCGAAGAGGAAACCAAACCACCGCTGGCGACAGAAGGAGCTGTGTCCCTGCTCTGGTGAGACAAGGGCTCCTCTCGGTGCCACAAAGAAGCCCTCTATCAGCCAGCTCAAGAACCTGCCAAACTACGCAGCTCCAGGCTAACGCTCCGTCTGCAGGGTGCGAAGCCTGTGTTCTGTACTGCTCAACACACCCATCGGTGAGCCCAAAGCTTACCCAGGTACGAGCATACACATTGTAATGACTCCAGCACAGATGTAAGGGAGGAGTTATCTAGGACCAAATGTTCTTCCACTAATGAGACACGAGGATTTCAATTCCAGAAGAGACGAGCCACCATCAACCCCCTCCCCTTCGAAGCAGAACCAGAAATGCACCTGAGTGCATTTCTGAAATTAATATTCACTTTAGAGCACAGCTCTTACTGTTATTTAGCTCTGACACAACATAGCCTTATATTCAAAACCACAAGAAGGATAATTAACTCCAGAAACCATCTTCGTAATTAAGCTATTAGCTTAAGTAAATGAGACAAAGCAAATAACGGCTCAGTTCTGCAACTTTTATTCACTAAAATCTGCACTTAAATTGACGGAACGTGCGTGTATGAATAAGAATTACTGTCTCAGGCACCAGGTGACTTGCTGAAAACCATGTAATAAGTATATTTCAGAGCCAGTATTTACCATGGCTTGCTTTCAAACATACAGTTATTTTCCATGTCTAACATAGCAATTACTGTTATCTACTAAAGCAGCTGACCCCTCTCTTCTCTTTTTGCTTATACCTGGGAAAATCAACACTGGTCTGAGAAAATGCGTATCACCTTGTAACGGGCTTCCCGTTTTTCAACTTCTTATCCTGTTTATAGACACTTCTATGTTTAATGTCAGCAAAGCAATACATATTTTAGTTCTTTTGGAAGAAAATTTCGCTACAGTTTCATTGCCAATAGCCTTTGTTATCTAATTGTATGAATTTTAACTGATTCGATTAAAGGAAACAATGACTTTACAGGCAGAGTAAATCCCAGATGATTGTGTGCAACAACGTACATTGCTAGGATAAACTTTTACTTCCAGATGTTTCCCAAAGAACCCAACTAACTGTTATCTCTTCACCCACGTGATGCGCTCTACAAAAATCAGGGCTGTAGTTTTTCAAACTGGCTCATGTCTTTCAAAGCACAAACGTGATTTTCTTGTCATATCATTCTTTATCCATTTCACATACTTCAGAAGTTTTTTCACTACTTTCTCATGAGAGGGGAAGTGTCTAGAACACACACTCTGCACTACAGAACACATTCACTTGAGAGACCGTATAGCAAATCATTCTCCATCAATAAGAACTTAAACAGACACTGAACTAAAGTTAATGTTCAAGCCGAGTATTCACATGTATTGCGCATGTAAACATTTGTAGGTCTGGGGTTTTATTTTTGGTTGGAAAAGTGATCAGATAATTTCTGAAATGATTTCTGCTATCTCTGCACTCCTTAAGACAAAAACAAAAGCCTTTAAGTACTGTCACTGCATTGAACCAGTTGTTACTCCAACATTTTGGTTGCTGACTCTAAAACCCTTGGATTCGGCCAGTACCTTAAGACCTCGAAGTAACTGATAGATGAGAAACTGTATGTGGTCATCCGTTAACTTCTGGCACTTCACAATGTTATTCAGGTCAGCACCCATTAAATTTGTCACAAGATACCTGTGAAAATAAAACAGAAGAAAACAAAGAAACACATCTCATTTAAGAATGGCGGGATGTAAATCCTTCTAAAAGCAAGACATCTAAAGACTAACTGCACACTCCCGTGTCAGTTCCTTTTCCATTTTCTACTAACACTCAGTTTATTCCTTTCCAATCAGCTTGTTATGAGCTCTAATAACGGAATCACAGTTATGAGATTTAATATCACGAAAAAGAAAAATCCTTATGGTACGTTAAAAGCTTTTATCTCTGTTTTCTCCCTGACACACTACAGCAGTTCAGTGAGAGGAGAACACACCCACCGTATTTTGAGTGGAATAGGAAGTCGCACCCAACATCAAAGTGGGAGCCTGAGGCACCAAAGCTGCAGTACTTGCAAGGCCCCAGAATATCTGGTGATGGAGATTAACATTGGATAGGTTGAAATAAGAGTGTTTTGTGTAACTTCCCTCCCTGCTCCCACTGGAAGCTTTATTTTTTGACAAATTTTGATGAAACATTGATTCTTTTCCAAAAAAAGTGTCAGGACAAAAGTATACGTCTGTCATTCCCAGTTCTCATTTGAGTAATTGTGCCCCAGTTGTCAAAGTGGTACTTACCTAATAACTAGTCAGAATGATTTAAAAATTTTACTTACACTTCATTAAAATTTTCTATTGACGTTGCAGGTGTAAAAACGTCTAGCAATCCTATAACCTGAAAGATGAGGGAATTGACATTTTATTTTGAGAAATCTGTAAAGCAACATGTAATTAGTATTGACAGTGCTTAGCACTTCTGGCATTACACTTACAAATACATGACATATCGTCCTCCTGAAAACTTAGTACAACTGGCACAATAGGTGGTCTGTACAGGTATAGCCTCAGCTATCTCCACGACCAATAGAAAATACTATTACAAAAAGGAATTACAACAAGACTTTAGACAATCAGAAATAAAGGCAGGAAATATAACGTCTCACTACACAAAAGCTGACACATGACTTACGCTCTTGTTATACTTAAGATTATGCACAATTTCATGGGTTATCTTGTTCTGCTGTTGATTAACTTTTTTAGCATCCTTTCTCCAGGATAGCTTTCAACCCACTATATTTTACTCATGCTTCAATTCAACAAGGTACTTTTAAGCAGATGGATGCTCCCACTGAAATCAACTGTTTGTCACATAAATTTAGTCAAGTACTGAATTATTTGGGGCCTGAAGTTCTACTGTCTTTCATCTAGATATTACACTGTCATTAATTTCAATGACAGTATCTGCCCTTAATTTCTCAACAGAATCCAAATTCAGCAAAAACAGGTCTGAGGTATTTTTTTCCTAGACTGGTGTTTCAAGAGCATCCAATGGTAATGAAGAGATTACTCTTATTCCTTTAGTTCAAGAAGAACAGGACCACTTGTTTCGGATTTCAGTAGATGCATCTTCAAGACAAAATTAGATTATTTTTCAATAAAAAGGCAGCCTTTTACTGAAAGTCTCTACTTTAAAGTCCGATGACTTTATTACACATAAGATGACTAAATTCGGGTATCTTGGGTAGCCGGAGAGTTGCATATACACTTTTCGAAAAAGATTGTACCTAACTGAAATTAAGCCTATATTGCAAACCTCTGTCATAAAAATCCAAAGAGAAAGAACTCACTCTCCACTTACGTTCTCATGCTTCATGTGCTTAAGCAACCTAAGCTCTCGGTAGGTCCTCCTCGCATGAATAAGTGATTGAAAAGGTCTTGAAAGCTTTTTTACTGCCACCTTCTGTCTTGTTTTGGTATCATAAGCTGAACTAGAAAAGAAAAAGTCCACGTTGAAGGCATGTTCTACTTCAAAGCTCTTAATTAGTTCACTGCAGAAACCTGTACTCTCCTGGGGGCTCTTACTCCTTCCCTTGCCCTCTTTTAGCTTCTACTCAGGGACTGCAGCCAGAGGAGCTAGGCAGCAGTAACTCTTGAGTATTCTGAGACAGTTCCCTTGTTTTCCATCTAGTAAATTACTAACACTTATGATAATGTTCAGGACTCATCCCCAGGTAACCCTTCCCCACATGGCAGGGAAAGGAACCAGAGGATTAGCCCCATTAGTGCAGCTCCAGCCTCCAGTTCCGAGGCAAGGCTCGTAGGGAGTATGGGGATTCAAACTCTGGGTCTTACTGAACAAACTGGAGTCTTTACTAATTAGAGGACCTCTGCCATTGTATCTAGCAATATTAATTACTTATTTGACCATTAGCTTGCTAGATGATAATACCACAAAACTGGTATCAAATTAGAATGTTGCCATAGCCAAGGCTATACCATTTCCTTGGGAGATGCCAGTAACAAGTGAACAACAGGTTTGTATCTTACACTTCAGCCCACAGATCCTGCTGACAACACAGCATGCGCTTAACTTCATACAGCTGGAGATGCCCCGCTGAATAGGGCACTAAATACATACGTCACCATTTGCACAAGAGGGGGACCCATTGGTTTTTGTGTATTAGAATGACACGACAGGCACAACAAGCCACAAATAAATGGTGCCTGTTACGTAGCACAGGAATAAAAATGATCCGTTTGTATTACTCCATGACACTACATAGTACAATTATTAAAAGATTCAGTTTGCTACCTTCTCCTGTGAAGAAAAAAAAAAAGTCTTAAGCTGTTGCTCTTATCTATTAAGTTAAAATCGTGTTCAATTAAAATACCTTCACATTCTCTGTGTAAAGTGTGGATAACACTACCTGTGCTTGCTGGAGAGCATTAGCAAACCAAGAACCTTCACACACATTTATCTTACAGAACTTTTTTGGAGCTACAAACACAAAAATTAGATAACATGAAAAATGCATGGAGTAGGACAACAACAGCCACACCAAATGCTATTAGATCCTTATGAACACTGATTTAGACACTCCTGCAAGTTGTGATAGGAGACACCTGCTACAGACAAAAAAACTTTGATCATGCCTGGAGTAGCTCCCAAACTAATGCACCGGGCCTATAATCAGCTCCAAGTAAGTGGACTACCACATGTATTTGGTGCTGTGCTAAAGTCATGAAGAGCCAAGTGAAGAGCAAAGCCTCTTTATTTGCGGCAGCTGGAGGACAAGGTGGTGTTTCTAATGCGACGCAACACAGGATACAAACAACAAGTGGGCAGGAAGAATGGAGTGGCATCCGAAAGGTGATTGTGATCCAGTTACCCTAGAATTCACCCACAGGTCAATGCAGGACACAATCCAGCAATGTTTTTGTTTGTTACAAACAGAATAAGAGGAAATAGGTTTAATCAACAAGTTTCTTGCAGGCACCATGGAAGAAGTGAGTCACTTGTGAGATAAATGAAATAGATAAGCAGATTACTTAGCTAGTTTCCATAGGAGTGGGTCTTCAGGAAAATTTTAAAGGTGTACAGGGTTGCGGCTCTGCTGAGCACCTCAGGAAGGGCATTCCCTGAGCAGGAGAAAGCAAGCATAGGAAGAAGGAGAAGACTGGTATCACTCTGAGCAGTGGGTGCAAGGGATACGACAGAGATATTTGTTCTGACAGTAGGGTAGGGACACGGTTATTCAGGACATGAAGTCGCTGCGTTGCTCAAATACGTGCAGCCGCTCAAGGAATGAACAGTGTGAGAAGAACTGACAACAGAGATATCTTAAATTCCACATGACTGGCCACAGGGACAACATGGACGTTGCACAAGAAAATCTGAAGAAATAAAGAGGAAGCCAATGCTTAGCTGTTAATGTTACAAAGATTAGATATAATTGCCCTGTGTGTAATCCTGGCCAACGAAGCCACTGGAGAGTACCTCCAAGTCTCAGAAATACATACTCTCTATATCCTTTCCAACTTTTTTCCAGTGGAAAAGGAAATGTTTATCCAGATAAATAAATAACATTGCCCAAACCAGCAGCCTGTGCGTAACATCTCAGCTCTTCTGGTAATTCACAAGCCTTCCCACTCATGCTTGTACTGGTTTGTGAAATACTGTGTACATTACACAAGGCTAGGAGGAATTAGGTTTTAAATCCTGTTATCATGATAAACATCCCTCTCCTCGCAATTCTAAGGTCAAATGTGGTTTTCGGTGGTTTGAAAACCGCTGATCTTTAAGATGGATTGCTTTTTACCCTCCGTATGACTCAAGGCCGCAAAGCTTTCAGATGGTACAAAGCACTATTTTTTTAGCTTCAGTAATTCTTATGACAGCAGCTTTTTAGACCCAGGGTGGAAGCACATAAAGAGAAAGAAGGCGGGGGAGGGGGTGGGTGGGTCGGCTGGGTAAAAAGGAAAGAGAAAACAAACGGCAACCTGAGTCCTAGGACTTCCAGTGGGAAATCATGAATTGAAGCTGCACAAGCCAGGAACTGAGCTGGTTTAAATGAGTTCTTCCACAGTCAAGACACTGTACCAAATGATAATCAGAGCTAATGCCTTCAGGCTTTTCCCTTGCCTGGTTTACCGTCATCGTAACTCGTTATTAACAGTGAAGCATTCAAAAAATACAGATTTTGCACTGTTGAACTCTCTTGTTTTCCAGATTCAAGGATGGCTTGCATCTGTGTTCTCTGCTACTGCCTCTGTGATCACATTTCACAAGTGGTTGGCCACTGCCTGCATTCCTCCCCGTGTACACTTACGCCTTTTATTTTAGACTCGGTTTCCCCCTCTTGCTATTGTATCATCATAGCTGCAATCTGGGTTGTCCCCTGAATCCTTCATCAACCCTGAGTGAACTGTTAGGTGGCAGGATGAGCGGCTTCCCTTTCTGCATGATTTCCTCAAGAGTGTTCAGCCTTCAGACTAGCCCCTGGATAGGACATCTCTGTTCCTGGTCACAGTGAAAACATGGGCCCACCTGTGCTTGGCACCTGCAAACCCTTCCTTGGGGCCCAATTAAAATGATTCAAAACAGCTTCTTAAAAAAACAACAACAACCCATGCTGTTAACTAGTTTGATTTTATGGGGAAGAAAATAGGAAGAAATTCTTTACTGTGAGGGTGGTGAGACACTGGACTAGGATGCCCCATCCCTGGAAGTGTTTAAGGCCAGGCTGGATGGGGCTTTGAGCAACTTGGTCTAGTGGGAGGTGTCCCTGCCCATGGCAGGGGGGTTGGACTAGGTGATCTTTAAGGTCCCTTCCAACCCAAACCATTCTATGATACTATGAAAAGAGTTAGAGGCCCTCACCTTCCCTTACCCTGCATGACACCCATCTCACACCCTCCCCACCTCCGCATCGACTGGAGAGGGCTTCTCTGCCAGTCTCTTGGTGTTTGTATCACCTCACAAACAACCGCCGGCCACTTACAGCGCCTTTTTCTTTTTCAAGGTTATTTTCTACAGGCTTCAGCTTTGGCCAACCACTTGTGTTTGTATCTGGTTTATACTCACTTACTCCTGGAAAAAAATCATCCTTCCAATGGTTCAGCTATTGTTTCCTGAGTTTCTTGGAAACTACTTATTCTGAAGTCTTACCTCTGACTATGATGTTACCTCATAGCTGGACAGAACAGTACGACAGAGATAAACTTTGATACTTGCAAAGGGATATCATCCCCCATCTCTAAACTATTCTCTACTGTTGCATTTCATTTGTTCTAACCAGTGAAAATAAGTGACTTTTTAATTGCATATCATCAGTGATTATTTCTGACATTATCATTAAGCAGTATGCTCACATGCCTCATTACAATATAGGAACACCACTTTAGAGACACTTTCTATCAGAATTTAAAAAGAAACACAATTATTAATATTTTTTTTTAATTTACAAGAAACAACTTTGTAACTACCTTAGCAATAGCTTTTTCAGATATGATCGTCCTTGACCCAGAACCCTTTGCAGTTATGACACATTTTTTGCTGTCTGTCTTTCCAAGATCAAGGATAAAAAAGCCATTATTCTGCTTACAGGGATGGCATCATTTTCACACAGATTAGAGACTTTTTCTTAGCGTGATTTTCAATCATTGCTTAAATTAGATATATCTTTTCAGTGCTGTCAACTTCCATATTTAATAATTCTATTGAAGTTCCTGTAGATGCAATATGAGTCTCTATTTATATACACATTTTTCCAGTTCTTAAGGTTTCAGAGAAAAGTTTGAACACAGGAAGCAGTCCAAAAACTTCAGGAGGCAAAAAGCACAGGATTTTAACAGCTTCATGCTAACTTCATGACTTTGATGGGGCATGGATTTTTAGCAGCTGATGTTTATAAGCATGACCGTACACACAGTCATTTCCCTAGCATCCATGGATGGTTTATCCTCTGTGGTTGCAGAGCAGTACTACTGGACAGACAAGCCATTCATGTGCGCAGCCCGCTCAGACCCTTCAGGGCTTTTGGGATTAGGAGCACACCATTCAGCTACGGCTACTTAGCCTTCAGCATCAAATTTGCTCCAGCAGCTGGAGGGCTGCTTGCAGGAGCCTGAACCAACAAACCACGCATGGAGCCAACTCCTACCCTGTTTAGTGAACTCCAGTATCCAATGCAGGAAGAGCTCTTCCTGGGATCAACCGGTCCCCTTGGATGACAGACAGTCCCTGAACTTCCCAATGCTTTGGGCTCGGGGACGGCTTATTAGCCGGGCACAGTACTAGCCAAAATGCCTGGGAAAAGTTCAGCTTGAGTACAGCGTTTGGTCTAGCGAGTTCTCTTCATTCCTGGAGCCAGCTCAGGTCTAGCTGATGCAAAACGAAGGCACAACCGAAGCTGGTTGTATATGGTGCCAGTCTCGTGTCCACAGCGAACTCTTCATTTTCTGTAGGTTACCTGTGTGAGTTGATATTCCATCCCCATAACCCCAGCTGACCACGAGATCCTGGTTGTCTACAAAGTGATTTTATGCTTGTGGAAGCATTATATCTGTACAAATAATTAGGTGTACTTTTTCTAAGTGATTCACTTGGGTTTAAGTGTAAAAAAATACAGAGACTAATTTTTCCAATTTATTTTATATAATTCAGTGTCCCAGCTTGCGAGGCTGTTACCCCTACATCATCACAAGTTTGACAACTGGCTGGACACACTATACCAAACTTGGAGAGAATGCTGTACACAAGCAGATCCTTAAATTTGCTCCATGTGACAATGATACTGGGTCTGGCTTTTCCCCATATTGTTCTAGGCTTCTATTTTTATTTCCTTCACTGCGGCACAAGGAAAGTTTCTTTCCTTTACTGGGTCACGTTCCCCCAGAACTTGTGAAGACTCCCCATTACATGCAAGTGTTAAGAGAAAAAACAAAGAAAAAATACAGTTCATGCTGAAAACACCGATTCACATGGGTAGAACGTTACTGACTTTGGTAAGAAAGAAGGTAACATCCAGAAAACAAAATGGAAAGTACACAGAATTTCTGCCACATATTTAGTACTGCCATAACTTTAAGCTCTTATCCACAGACCTCAGCATCCTTTGATGTACCCACTGACTCCTTCCGTTACAGGAGACACAAACCTCCTTGTGGATAAACGTCCCTTAATTTGTAAGATCCTGAATTCCTGAGAAAAACAAGTAACAGCAGCAGAAGAGTGCATGTGAGCAAGCATTGAGGGGAAAGAACAGAAGAGGAGTCGACACACAAAGAACCTAATCATTGAGGTAGGCAGCCCTTGTACCGGGCATGGACAAGGAAGACAGAAAAAGGGGGACACACAGGAACCCTGTTTCTGGGACATTTTCTAGTGCCCATTCATATAATCTGGGTTCTTCACAATTGCAGTGAATGACAAGCCTTTTTACATTTCTCATAAATGTCATGTAAGCAAATGAAAGGCATCACATCAATAATATGGATTTTGGTTTTTGTTTGCAAGGTTTAGTTTGTGAGCTTTGTCTCCTGGGTCTTCTCCGTGATCTTACTCTTTGTTAAAATACAACTTTTTGTTGTTGTTGTGTTTTTAAATAAATAGAGCTACTTCTTACTGAGATATAGAATAGTCTTGAAAAGAGCACACGTAGCATCTATCCAATACCATAAAATGGACCATAACATGTATTGGCAATGGAGCAAGAGAGCAATAGAAAAAGGCCACTCACGGTAAGCTTAAGTTAACCAGCAAAGTACACCCGGGAAATGGTTCATTTTTTTCTTCTTTATAAATATTTTGTTACTGCATGCATGTTCAAGTGGTGATTTCCACCCTCTAAGAGCTAGATTTAAGGTACAGAGTGTATATTTGTTTACTAAACCACACAAATCATGACATGTATATGCATCAGAAGGAAACCATAATGAAAAATGAGATGCTAGCAAGACAAAAGGTGGGAGGATGAGTAATGGACAGCTCTGAAAAGACATAGTAATCTCCTCATTAGAGGAAAAAAACCCCTTGTTTGATGATGACAGGTTACTGTATTGTAAAATTACATCCCATCACTTGGATATTATTCCAACACACCATGCTGAGCACTGGCATCAATTGTTTTGTCTTTAGCACAATCACTGCCAATTATCGCAGATTAACTTACCACTAGATCTAAATATGAAAGTATAAAATATCTCTTACATATGTAACATAGTTGTTCCATAACCAACATAAAAATATGTACATACTTTTAAGCGGACACTGAAAAATACTAAAGAATAATTGCTATCCATACATTTACATGAATACAACACCAATCTTCTTTCAATGTAACAACATGATCATAATAACACTGTATCAGCCTCTGAATCCACGAGCTATTTTTTCATTGTCTGATCTGTCTGTTATGTCTCCACAGTGACTTAAATATTCAAATGACTTTATGAAGGAGCAATCACACTTTTCTAGGTGAAGTTATAGACAGTACAGCTTACATCGGTGGGAGTGATACATTTAAAATTGTGCTTGTGAGAAAAACATACAGAAGGCTGGGGCCATAAACTGTTAGCTTCCTCGGTATGCGTAACCAGCTCATGGATACTAAAATAATCATGCATTTTAGATAGCCCTATAAGCCCAACGTCAGTATTTAAACAGGAAAATCTGTCAGCTGCCATTAAGCCAGTACACTGCTAATGACAAACCTATTCTATTCAGCATCTCATTAAAAAAAGACTGCCAAGTAGTTATAAATTGTGGGCTTAGAAGCTACAGCTAGAAAGGCTAGCGTTAATCTGGATATAAAGTTTAACATGAAAAATACTGGTGCTTTCAAATACATTACATAAATCTAAACAGCCAAAAATCTCACTTACATTCTTGTCACTTTTTCCTATTCCTCCCCCACTTCTCCTTCACATTTCCTGTTTTCTCTCTCTACGTTGGCCAAAATGCTAAATAATACCCATTCATCTCCAGGTCACGTAGGGGGTTTGAAACGCCCTCTCCTTTCCTGACTGTTTACACAGAACTGAGATACTGGATTTTTTGTACCAACTAGCTGACAGGTTCTGAAATTGGAAACAGCTCCTTGGGAAGCTGTGTTGAAGCAACCAGACCTTAAGACTTTAAGGGCTCTGGGACAGGGACTGGGTCCCCTGGCCAACTGCAATCACAAGCGACAGCAGGAGAGAAAAACAGTTAGCTATGCCACTGCTGCATCATGTGGTCAGGAAGGAGCGCATTATAACAAATTATAGTGAAGTAGGGATGGAGGAGACCCTTTGCAGAGAATTTTTATTCTGCTAATGTATTCCTACACCCACACAGCACAGAAGGCTGTAATTCCATGATCCTCGCTGCCCTTCTGGCCACAACTGGCTCATCTCATGCCTCTTATCTCTCTTCTATCCTGTGCCCCCCCCGCTCTGAGAAAAGATCTCATGAATTCCTCCTGAATGAAAACCTGCAAAATACAAAGTGGCCTTCCGCACTTCTTGAGCGTGCCTTTTCTTCACCCTTCCTACAACTCCCTCTACCACCCTCCTCACACACATACAGATGTTTCTCATCTGCTCTTGAACTACTTCACAGGCTTAGTAACAGCATCCTACATAGCCATCTCCACCACAGCCCTTCTCAGCCCTTCTCATCCTTCTCCACAAACACCTCCTTCCTGATTCAGTCTCCTTCATTAAAAGCATTCTTAGACATTCTCATTTGAAATAGGAACCTTGACTCCACTAATTACCATCCCACTTCCCTTTCCTTTCCGAAGTCTGTAACTACACTATTCCAACAACTGGAAGATACAGGATGAAACAAAGGAATGACAAGCAACATGCATTCCATCCTAGTGCTCCAACAAAACCACTTTCCACAAACTCCCTAGTGATGTCTCCCTGGCCAGTGCTCAGAAACACTCCTCCATCTTCCTTCACGTATCTTTCACAAAATTTCTTGAATTCCTGACCTCCTTTGGTTTTCTAGCTGCAAACCCCTTTGTGTCTTCCTTTCTAAGAGCAATTTCATCATGGTTCCCTGAGGATCTTACTCACTGTGCGACAATTTTTGTTGCTTCACTTGTTTTCATCCATTCATTCTAGCAATGCTGCTGCAAAGATCCTTCTCCTAACCTGTAACGTTAATCATGCAACTCCTTTTATTTAGTTCTCCCTGTTGCAACCTCACTTTCAAGGCCTTGTTTCTAAGTATCATTATTACGTATACTCTTAAGAGGTGTCCTGCTGCTGACTGGACTCTCATATCAGCCTTCATCTCTTACTCAGTTTTCAAGCAAGTGCTTGAATAAGCTTAGAAGGGCTTATGGTAAATATCTGCAAAACTAATGAAAGGCTTCAAAACTTCCCTTCTGAATGATGCATACCAAAAATAGACAACTGCTAAGGGATCTTGGACAGCAGTATTTTAACAATATTGTTTGAAATGTTTTCAATAAAATATAACCATAAGCATATGTAGGATGAAATTCAGCCCCTGCATTTGCATTGGAAACAAAAGACTTAACCCAGAAGAGGAACCGCCCAAAGGGAGTCCACTGAAATCAACTGGCTCTACACGTGCTTGGGGTTCTGCCTTCAGCCTGTAGAGATCTATACGGCCTCCAGCTCCCAGCTGTATTTACATACAGCAGGTTTGCATTACTACTACTCTAAAAGTTTATCTCAGCATTTGCTATTTAAACTAGCATGTAATGCTACAATAACACATATCATAACTCCAGTAACCTGATCTCATGGTTGAAAACATATACTTAGTATCACTACAGCTAAGTAAAAGACCTCTTTAAAAAACCATCCAAAAGTCAACAAGTACAATCTTGGATGAAGGAAATTTTCTCTTTGTCAGTTAAAGACAGTATTTATCAGCTTTTAAAAAAACCCTCACACGCTACTGAGTTGTCTCAGCATCTCCTTAGAGGTCCTTAATGTGAAAAGGGCAGTATGAGCAATGTGATGCTCCAGTCTTGCAAGCTACTGCCCTCAAAACACTTGTGAGCGAGAAGCTAACCAGAAGCACAGGGCAGGGTGGGCAGGGGGAAAGAAGGGGTTAAACTTCAGGATTAAAGCCTTCTGCTTCTATTTTTCCACTTGTACTTCCTCAAAGCAAAATAGAAGACTAAGCACCACCCCACCTTCCCCTATTTTTACTCAAAATTGCCAGGACGAAAACTGAATGGATCTTAAGCACGCACTTAAAGTTCGCAGGACAGAGGGACCTGCTGAAGGGCTGCACCGTGTAAATGACTTGAGGCAAGCTTTGCTTTCCCGCTTCTCTTGAACTGCGGCCTGTGCTATTACAGTCTGACTGAGCAGGCCTCTTTTTAAAATGAGTTATGTCACCCGAGCTGGTGTTAGGCATTGCATACTCTTAAATTTAAGCAAGACTGACTGCATGATGTAAGTACTAGTGATGCCAACGGCCTCTGAGGAAACAGCGCAGGAGTTTCTGGTTGGGAAGAAGCTCTGGACTCACTTTGGTTCATCATGCAAGGTCTGTTCTTTCCAAAGAAGGCAGAACACGGAGCTTGCAATATGCTAATGGGAAACAACCTGTTGGAGAGATCAGAGACAGCACGCTGCAGAAGGCCGCCTATACCTCCCAGGCAAAAATAGGACTAAGTAGGTTGGAAGACAGTTTACAAAAGCTGGGATGAAAAGAGGCATACAGGCTTTTAAAAGAAAACCCCAACCAGTAAACCATAAATGTATCCACATTACGTAATTTGTGGTATAATAAGACATCTTTAAAAAAAAAAAAAAAAAGAAGAGATGAAGAAGCTCTTTCTCAAGCAGGTGGTAACACCAGTTCCCAGAGGAAAAGGCAGACAGGTACCAAACCATAATGGACCTACCAGAGTAATACATCAGGGAAGCAGAGATGCTGCAGGCCAGTGGTCCAGTTTATAAGCAATATCACCATGAGAGTCGAAAGACTCAAATCCAGCCAGAATTAGTATTTAAAAGGCAGAGTCACAAGGGACAAGAGTTTAAAAGTGCAGTTTGAGCCCAGACGTGAGTTGCTTCTTTTCTCTAGAACTGAAATGAAATGGTTGTAGATGAAGGTGAAAGTAAGCTTGATGGCTTCCCATCTAAATGGCTGTTAGCCTAAAGGCTGCACTTAAAATCAGAAATGTTTTTAAAACTCACAATTATCAGGGATTGTGCCTGGTCTGTAAGAGTCAACCAGCTCTTTGACTTCCGTGAAAGATAAACCCAACTTGGAAGGCTGGACACTGTGAAAATGCATTGTTCAAGTAAACTAAATTTAACTGAATTTTCACTTGAGGAAGAGTTAAAATAATTGTCTAATATAAAAAAACCTCAACTTGATAAGCAAACAAATCTAAAAGAAACAGCTGTACATGTAAATTTGATATTTGCTAATATGCAAACAACCCCCGAAAAAAGAAAAATTAACCAAAACGTACTGTTGAAGACTCCATTGATCATTTCAAATGCAATTAAACTACCATACACACACACACACCACACTTCCACAGGGCTTTAATCCCACCCCCCCCAAAATTTAAAAAATATAATCAGATTGACAGCAGCAAATGACAGAACATCCACCAGCTTGAATGGCTGTAGGAAAGAGCCCAGGTAAAAGGAAGCCCTTTGCAGAGTTTAAATACAGAAGTAACGCAAAACGTACTGCAAGGGTGAGGTACTTGAGGGAAAGACCTCACAGATCTCACTGTGGTTCACGTCGATGCTGAAGTACAACTCCGCTTGGCAGTATGGCCCAGTTCTCCTGAAGATTTCCAAGAGGGACTGTTCTTTATGATGTGTCATTAAAAAAAAGTGAGAAGAGCAGTAGAGCTCTTTATGCTAGGGAAGGTTTGCTTTTGATACATAGTCCACATCTAAATAAAAACCAAGAAAAACATACTGGAAAGCACTGTGCTTGATGTAGATACCTCTCCAAAAGTGAATCTGTTTTAAAACAATAATATCTGTCTCCATAGCACATTTGATGCATCTGCATGTAACAACTAACCCAAACACAAATTCTATTAGACTTATGAAACATCAATAAACTGGGCCAAAACACAGCCTCCTGACACAAACTCTTCTGTTGATTTCAAGCTGCAAGCAAAAGAAAAAAAAAAAAAAAAGGGCAAGCAGAAGTTAGCTTAAATGCAAATATTTACAATGTGGTTCTTATTACCAGTTGCACAAGTCTATCGGATGTGTAAAAAGGAAAGAGTAGGACTAGCAAAGAGTTTCACTGTTGTAGAAAAAGATTTGTTACAACAACTTTGTTCCTGCTTTAAAGTCAGTGTTTGGAGTTCAGGACCTTGGCTTCTGTTCAGCAAAGCACTTAAGAATTTGTTTAATTCCAGCGGTTTCTGTAAGACTTAAATATGTTTTTAGATATTTTACTGAATAGGAGTACAATTATTCACAAAGCAATATGGCATATTACTCAAGGGAATGATTGTGTCTCGTGGGTCTCCTGGGTAAAGCACATGCACATAGAGGGAAAAAAACTAATCAATTTCAATAGACACTAAAAATAGATGGCTCTTCTGAGAGAGATGTGAACCTTTTCCTCACAATCAAGCTTCTGTTTGGGTTTATAGTTCATTGATGTTAACAAGGCTATTAATATAGAGTAATATTTTATTGCTGTATTCCGTTCCTAAATGTATACTTCAGAGTAAACCTTTCCCATAGCATCTTCCAGTCTCCATTTTATATCCCAGTTCCTAGGCTTCTTCATTGTTAAAATACTAGGATTTCCTTGGCTTTGCAGGCAGAAAAGTAGTACACACAATGAATTAACGACACTAACAGTTTTAAAAAAAACAAAGCACCAGCTGTGCGGCAAGTGAACCACCACATGTTTTCATTTCCTTCGCAATTTCTCAAAAGTCTTGACATCTCATTACAAAATTCAGCAGAGTAGGTCTTCCCCTTAAAACTATGTCAGCACAATAGGGGAAATAACCAGAAATGCAGGTTCAATTAGGAACACAACAATAGTTACTCTCCTACTGTATATCCAGCTCCTGGTTTGTAAAATAAAAGAGGAGAAAATAAATTAAGATTTCATAGTCTAAATAAGCTAGGTCCTTATGAAACTATTCACATCAGACAGTCACGGGACTATACCCTTAACTACAATGGCAGGTACCAACAGCCACACAGTATTTGCCTAGATTTTCCTGGTGCAAGCATAAGCCTGAAACAACAAAAAAGAAAAGAATTCAGAGATCCTTCACAAGAGTCTCAAGTGTTTCTGCTGATCGTTGGAGGTTTTTTAAATGCATATTCTGAGTTTACGTATAATTGGGGCATTCCTCAGAGCTAGAGAAGGG